>NW_017670287.1:1067957-1091067 GCF_001879085.1 Nicotiana attenuata
TTAGATCTCTTTAGTTGGTTCAATAGGACCATCAACTGCAATTGTGTAGTGAGTTTGTAGACATAAAGAGGATGAGACTCACGTAGGTTTACATACAGTGACTGGGATTAAGCCTTAGCAGTTAGCGTTTTGTTTAGTGTATAAATTCAGATCCAAACGCGAAATACAGGTTTAAATCAGCCTAAGGATTGAACGTTCAACAGTTTTGTCTTGACTCTTGTATAATCCAATTCTGATTTCGTATTCAATTGAATCATGAGTAGTCAATTATTTGTCGTGATAAGGTTTTTTTTTGAATCATTCAGTTGCTGTAGGCATCAATTTGTTAAGGCTAGACTGTCTCAGTTTCTGAAAATAGTCTCTTGTTCCATAAGTTCACAAATTAAACGTGGATATCAAAATACATGAACATATATAATTGTTTTGGGTTCAGTTGTCTTGATGTTAGGCCTAACAAGCTATAAGACCTTCATTGATCATATTCTCCGGTTGGGCCTGCTTGTCTTCTGCACAAGGCCCATGTCTGGACAGCATTTATTTACTGAACGTTTAAGGCCTGTTTTAAGGCCTGTTTTCTCTTACGGGCCTGTTTTAAGGCCCACAAAACTGAACGTTTCCTTGGGGCTATTTTGTTTAAGTTCAACACCTATTTGAATACCTTGGCAATAATACATGGACATACTAATTAATTTGGGCCTTTTCTTATTAGTAGAGACAATACTTAATACAAAAATCATAGTTCTTCTAGGTCGACTTTAAAATAAATGAGATGAGCCTCGCTAAGCAAATATATAAATCGCGGGGCCCTCAATAGATGCTATATAAAATGCTTAGAATTCGGGCGGACCATTTAGCAAATTTCACGGTCTTCCCCAAATATAATAAACTCGTAGTTGCTTTAGGCGCGTATTTTAATAATATTACCTTCCTAAAAGTGGGTTCACATTTATGTGACCCAAATCCAAATCTCAACGAAGTCGAAATGTGTTAACAATCACGGGTGCACTGGTGCGACGTGGTTCGAGATGCATTTTCACGACGTTGCAATTCTTATTAAAAAAATAATAAAAGCGGTTTACTAATAAAAGCACATGAGTTTGGACATGTTTTGAAATCAGATAAAATCAAATACAACAGTTGAGCGACCGTGCTAGAACCACGGAACCCGGGAATGCCTAACACCTTCTCCGGGGTTAACAGAATTCCTTACTCGGATTTCTGGTTCGCGGACTGTTAACAGAGTCATAATTTCCTCAGATCGGGATTCAACCGGTGACTTGGGACACCATTAATCTCCCAAGTGGCGACTCTGAATATTAATAATAAATCCCGTTCCGATTGTCCTTTAATTGGAAAAACTCCTTTACACCCTCACAGGTGTAGGAAAAAGGAGGTGTGACACTACCCAAACAAAAAAATGCCACAATAAAGAGAAGTTTATTGATATAAAAACCTATATCATAATAAACTTGGAGTTTATTGATAATTGCACACGTCATGGTGTAAATCTGAACTTTATCAATATTGATAATTTATTCAGTTGGCATAATTGGTTTAGCCATGTTAATTTAAGTATGATGTGCAAAAATAAAAGAGAATTCACATGGGTAAGATAAAGAACTAGAAAGTTCTTTGCGAATTCTCTTACATTGCTTGTTCTTATTAATTAATAGACCAACTAAAATTGGGACTGAATCCCATGAATGCTGGAAATATCAAAGGTGAATATGGGCCCATTCATCTGCCATGTATACCACATAAGATGCATCTATGAGATGGTTACATGTGCGATTATTAATAACCTGCAACATGGTGTTTTGCGAGGTAACTTGCTCAATAATTTAATTTCGAGCATAATTTCCAGATTTCCTATTCAACATAGTTTATCTTGATAAGTTGGTTTACACCATAGTTGGTTTAGCAAAATAATTTATTGAGTGCCTCCACTTAATAGCTAAACTATTGCTTATGAGAACAAAGTTATCTATATCAGTTTGATATAGGTTATATACGAAAGTATATTACATTCTCCCCTCACAAGTGGTTTCAGGGTCAGGAACCAAATAATTCTATCTCATTATTATTGATGTGTGGTGTATATTCTGATTAACACCATAACGCACGAAGGTGGATTCTCAAAGTTGAGGTAACAAGTTAGTTTTTCTAACATGAGGGGGAGACATGATAAACAACTGAGAAAAAGTTACATGGAATGAATTATTATTTATACATCTCGATCCTCGAATAGGATAATATGAACTTGAAGTTCATAAAAGATAATTTATCTGCAATATATTGCAATGCATGCCAGACGCATTTGCTGACCCAAAGAAAGTAACTATATTCTCATTGCAAATGCTCTTTTTAAATCCTAGAAGGACAAAGTCTATGGTACGTTTAAAGCGTATAGACAATCGGTTCAAATAAACTTCTTGTTAAAGAAGATGAGCAAATGATCAAAATGATCATAATAAAGGAGGCAAGTAATCTAGAAGATCACATGACATAACACTTTATAAAATCTCATGAGAGATTCAGGTACGTGAATATATGAATGAAGAGATCTCTATGTTATGTCTTTATGAAAACAAGGAGGTTGGAACCGATATAAAATATTTGTCGACGACATCTATCATAGCGCTAAGATAGATGAGGATCTTAAGTCTATCGAATATTGACACAAAAATATTGGCCAAATGGAAGAGCCACAATTCAAGTATAATTTGAATTCATATGAAAGACATATTGTTTTGAATATTTATTTCAAACACTTGAAAGTATAAGTCAATGGTATGTGCAATCAGTTTTCGATATCTTATATGTCTAGCATGACATGAAAACTTGATATGCATCTAAAGTCTATTATATTGCTTATATGACTTAACAATCCCTGAAGGATTTAAATTGCTTAAAGCATATAGAATTCATGGTCATGAAGTACTACATCCTCAATGCAATTTGTGCACAAATGTATCTTGCTATAACTATATGCATGATAATATGATAGCAAGAGTTTTCACCTCTATGTGAAGATATTGAACTGACGATTCCAACAATATCATATGAAGACAATCCATCTCTATCAAGAATGATGATTTCAATGTGCAATATATTCATTCAAGTTAGTATGGTTGATTTGTTCATCAAATCTCTACCAAAGATCTCTGGAAGATGGTGCACAAGATTGGAATGCAAATGCTTAAAGATGTGAATTGATGCTCTCATCAGGAGGAGTTAATACGCGTTGTACTCTTTTTCCCTTACAAGGTTTTGTCCCACTGGGTTTTCCTTGCAAGATTTTTAACGAGGCAACCAAAAGGCGTATTGTTAGATATGTGTACTCTTTTTCCTTCTCTAGAATTTTTTTCCCACTGTGTTTTATTTTAGTTAAGGTTTTAACGAGGCACATTATCTGTTGAATAGACATTCAAGGGGGAGTGTTATAAATAGAATTGTATTTATGGTGAATGTCTATATTTAGAGAGATTCTAGGGTTTATTACTTGGTGGCTAAGTCACCATCTCCCTATAAATAGAGGGTTCTATTCCATTGTAATTCATCCCAAAAATTCAATAAGAATTCTCTCTCTCTACTTTTCTCTGCAATATTGCTCTTGTTCTTTTATTATTTTATAACAACTTTCAATTAATCTAATATCATAATTTGAAATAACATATAGGATTAACAATTAAAAAGGCAAAATAAAGCACAGGGTTTTCAACTTTCTATAACACAAATATCATTAGTTTTCAAATTTAGTTGCGTGCTCATAATTTATT
This sequence comes from Nicotiana attenuata, assembly GCF_001879085.1. Taxonomy (NCBI): domain Eukaryota; kingdom Viridiplantae; phylum Streptophyta; class Magnoliopsida; order Solanales; family Solanaceae; genus Nicotiana; species Nicotiana attenuata. Next base: position 1,071,737 of record NW_017670287.1, read on the forward strand.
TCAAGAAGAAGGGGCCAGAAGCAAGAGAAGAACAAGAACGAGAAATTCTGGCGAGTGTAGAGCGCCGATATTATTTTTCCCAAATTACTTTGGGGTATTATCATTTTTAGTACATACCAGAAACTATTTATATCTGTTTATCTAGTTTACTTTGGGGTATTATATCTGGTGTCTTTAATTCTTGCATTTAATTTCAGCATCTTATATTCTGTTATTACTACTGTCAGCTTACTACATCTAGTCGACTAATTGAAAAACTAGTCAACTAACAACAATTAAGTTTAAAAATAAATAATTCACCCCCCTCCCCCTCTTGTATTTTTAATTGGTATCAGAGCAAGGCTAACATTTTTCTTTTGTTTAACAACTCGTGAGAAAAGATCATAGAAAATCAAGTTATCGTATGAGTTCTCTTCCAGGAAGGAACTTCACAAGTTAGGCCACCATACTTCGATGGACAACATTTCTCCCACTGGAAAGTGCGTATGGAGATATATGCAAAGGCATATGACGTTAAAGTTTGGAGAGTCATCAAAAAGGGAAATTATTCTCTGCCAGCTGCCGCTCAACCACTTGCTAATCCTGAAGATATAGATTCATATACAAACGAGTAAATGGCAGTGGTACAAGTCAACAATAAAGCGAGAAACCTGCTTTATAATGCTATAAGTGGTGAAGAGTATGAGAAAATCTCTAGTTGTGATACATCCAAAGAGATGTGGGACAAACTTGAAGTTACATACGAAGGAACCAGCAATGTAAAGGAAACACATATCAACATGTTGGTTCATGATTACAAACTCTTTTCAATGAAAGAAGGAGAGTCTATTGAAGAGATGTTTTCCAGATTCAGCAAAATAATTAGCGATCTAAAAGCCTTCGGCAAACCATATACAAGTGGTGATCAAGTTAGAAAAATTCTCAAAAGTCTACCAACTACTTGGCAGACCAAAGTAGTCACACTTGAATCTCGGGATCTAAATAAGTTATCCTATGATGAACTACGAGGAGAACTCATAGCTTTTGAAAAGAAACATCTCAAGAAGACAAATCAAGAAGAAAAAAAAGAAAACAGTCGCATTCAAGGCCTCAACTGAAGTAGCTGAAAATGATAGCGAGGATGATCCTGAAGCTTTTCAAGAAGAGATTGCTATGTTGTCAAGAAACATGGATGGTTTAATGAGAAGATTCAGGAATACGAGGAGAGGAAGAATTCCACCTAGGTGATCCAGGCAATACAACGAACAGGACAAAAATGATTGAAAATGCTATGAGTGTGGAAGATTTGGACACATTCAAGCTGAGTGCCCAGATCTAAAAAGGAAAATTTCCAGAGGCTTTAACAAGAACAAATCATTTGAAAGTTGGAGCGACGAAGATAGTTCAGAACATGAAGAGATAGCAAATCTTTGCTTCATGAGGATTCTGGAAAACGAGATAAACAAATCTTCAGGATGCTGGACAGACGAGGACACTTCAGATGACGAATGCAAAGACAACAATGAGAAATGTTTCATGGCACGAGGTGAAACAAGCGAGGTAAGATCTTATAATTGTGAAAGATGCAATGAATTGCAGGATATTCTTGATTTAACTTTGAAAGAGTCTCAAAAAATGATGAATGAGCTTAAGAGGCTCAATAAAGAAGTAAAAGTCTGGAAGCTCAAACATTAAGTATGTGAAATTGAAAAAGAAGTACCTAAGAAGAGTTTGAGGAATTGCAAATGCAACTCATCAATGGCATACGCAAATCCACCAATCATAGCTCTATCAGGTCAATATATATATATATATATGTATATGTATATATATATATATATATATATATATATATATGTATATGTATATATATAAAATCTTCACATTACATACCTACTTTAAATTCCTCAGCATATATCACATTTCTCATATAAGTAACATTCACATTTATAATATTTTATCTTCTTTGTGTTTTTCGTTTTATCAAACTACTTTCAAATTCGTAATTGAACTCTAGATGCACTTTCTGAAATATATATACAGACGTAAAATCGTAATAACATGTATCATATATATAGAGTAAACTTTTACTTAACTGGTAGCAGAGGCAGATCGAGTATTTGAAGGTGATGGGTGTCATAATTTCCTTTAATATACACCTTATAATAACTAATATAGAGTTTGTTAAGAACGTTTGTTCAGTTTATTTTTTAAGTTTATTTGAATAATTTAATAAGCGTTTTTTATTTGCAAATATGAAAATTCCATCTCTTTCCCAGACCCTATTTGTGGGATTCACTGGATATGTTGTTTTATGAAAATTACATCTCTGAAGTAAATGTAATTAACATTTTAAAGAAGGAATCACAGCTTTATTATAAACAATACAAGTAAAATAACATCTCAATAAAATTAATATTTTCACTAGGGAACTATATCATTTTTTTGTATGGTAAAATAAAATTTATCTTCAATTCATACTTGCGAAATATTCATCATAATTTAATTGTAAAAAGATTTAATTTGTATTTAACAATCATACAATAGCACAAAATTTTAAATTATAATTAAAAAAAGAAATTGTAAAAATTAAATTTGATCTCAATAAAAAATTCCTATCAAGACCCGAGTATTTTGATTTTGAAAGAAAAGACTAAAAGATTTGAGATTAAGAGAAATGCTTATTTTATGAAATTTTTAAATTTTGGAGGCTCTTTTTCTAGAGGTAGCCAAAAAGGAAAATGACTGGAAGAAAGGAAATAAAAAGTACAACGAAAAAGGAAAGTTAGACAAGGTTCAAAATAAATTCGAACTTGAATTTTACACACGAGAAAAGCTTTCAAAAGGTCTACATCCATAGCACCTTTGCCTAGTTTGCAACTGGGGTGATAGGATCAAATATTTAAACTAGTTTACGAAAAATTCTAAATAAATATATGATAATTTTACCAACCTAGCGGGTGCCATACCACCTCCACCCTATAGGGTGGATCTGCCCTGACTGGTAGTATATATATTTTTAACACGCTCCTCATATATGGGTTTGATTCTTCTTTTGTAGGTCAAACGCGTGGAAATTCTTTTTGATAATGGATGAGGGTGAACCTTGAACCCAGAACTTTTATTTGCTCTAATATCGTGTTGAAGTATCGTAGGTCCATCACATCTAAAAGCTTAAGGTTTAGAGAAAAATAAATATTTATTTACATATTTATGTCTTCAATATTTGAAAGTGGCCATCCGATCAATATAATTGACAAAATAGAATAGGTAACCGAAACCAAATTTTTTTTTATCAAAAAGCCTATTGATATTTGGCCAACAACAACAACAACAAAAAAAAATTATGCATGCAAATGAGATTACTTAATCATTTATATATGCATCGTCTATTTATTGTTTCGTAACAATTGTCAACTCTATAATAATAATAATTAATATATGTATACCTTATACGTGTATAGCTTTACCACAAAAATACATGTATAGCCTATACGCTTATTCTTTAATTATTTAAGTTATTCCATATATCTTGCATTAATACAATGAAGACCGATAAAAATAAAATCTTGCATTATTATAATCCCGAAATAACTTCTTTTTATACTTGGTCAGATTGCTGTAATCGGTTATTAAGAGGGAAAATGAAAATTTAAGTGGTTCAAATTCTTATTTCAATTTCAAATGTTTTCATCCAAAGAATTTACATAAGCATTAGCTGTAAATGTGCTAATTACATTATTAGTCTAACCATAATCTAATTCATGTGATTAATAGGAGGTGTATAAATTCAACTGTTTTTCACCACTTTTTATTTTCTTTTTTTCACTGTTTTGCTATTTCTTTTTGTGTAATTTTGTAGGAGAATTCAAGCTTTGCGAAAATGGAGCCGAACATGAAGCGAATGAAAACAGCTGTAGAAGAAGATGATGATGAAAACGAAGAGGTTAGCTTTTTATACAAATGAGAACTTTTTTTTTCCTTTTATTAAGTTGAAATCTGTGAATTTGTTATTCTTTTTGTTTGTGAATCTTAACTATTGATATAGAATTTTAAGAACGTGAACTTTTTTTATATGTGATTTTTTTTTATTCTTTTCTTTCGTTGCCACGGGTTCTTTTCATTTTTTCATCTTTTCTTCAGTCGAGCGTTTATCAAACACAACCTCTCTATTCTTTTAGTACAGGGGTAGGTTTGCGTACGCATTACCCTCCTCAAACTCCACTTGTTGAAATTCACTGGATTTATTGTCGTTGTTGTTGTCTTTTCTTTCGTCAAAGAATCTTATGTTGGATGTGTAATTTGTCTGATCTCTCTCAATTATTTTGGAGGACCACAACGCACTAAGACGGATTCAAGATTATAACCTTATGGGTTCAGAGTTGAGGATTATGCCAAAGATCGTTTAATTTAGTGGGTCCAAAATCAATTATTTGTACTTGTTTAATGAACTTTTAACACATATACAGGGTTTGAGACTAAGAGCCCGTTTGGCTTAGCTGATTTAGAGTAGCTGATAAGCATTAGGTGTTGAAAAGCACTTTTAAGTGCTGAAGCTGATTTAAAAAATAAGCAGTTACATGTTTGGATAAAATTGCTGAAATTAATAATAAGTAGCTGAAGAACTGGGTATACGAAGAGTTCTGTTTTAAAAAGAAGTATTTTAGGGATAGAATAGTAAATATTTTGGTCAAACCTAAAGTGCTTATAAGCTGAAATTTGATAAGTTGGGGGAGACCAACTTATGACTTTTGGCTTATTTTTGGCTAATAAGCACTTAAGTTATAAGCACTTTTAATTTTACCAAACGCGTAGATGAGCCAAAAAGTGCTTATAAGCCAGTTTGACCAGCTTATAAGCTTAGCCAAACAACCTCTAATAGCCTGTTTGGCCAAGCTGCAAAAATAAGCTTATTTTGAAAAGTGTTTTATCTTTCAAAAGTGCTTTTTTCAAAAGTATTTTTGGTGAGAAGCTGTTTATGTTTGGCTAACTAATTTGAAAAACACTTCTGAGCTGCAATTAATGTCTGGCCAAGCTTTTAAAAAATGCGTCTAAGTGTATTTTTCTCAAAATTGCTTTTGAGGAGAAGCTTTTTTTTTTATGTTCAAAATTATTTCTGCTTCTACCCAAAATCCCTTTTTTTTTTCTTCTTCTGATAACTCTTGCAATATGTATCAATTATTATTTGAAATAAAGTGAAAAGATAGGTCTCTATACATCTAAAAGAAGCTATAGTCAAGGAAACTTTGTACACAATCTGCCATGCATAATAGAAAATCATGCATTTAATTATGTCAATTTGTTCAATTAATGAGTTAAGACAGACCTAAGAGCCCTCTTTAATATAACATACTTTGGTTGTTCTGTAGCTAATTGTTGCTTATGTTCATTGTGCCTTGAGTCGAGGGTCTATCGGAAATAGCCTTCCTATCTTTGTGAAGTAGGGGTAAGGTCTGCGTACACCAGGGGCGAAGCCAGTTGACCACCCTTCACCGAAATATTACGAAAAATTACACTGTGTATATAAGTAAAATATTGATTTTAGATGTGTAAAATATATATTGAACACCCTTTGTCGGGAATTTCTTTTAGTTCTTTCAAGTCTGAACACCCTTGGAAACATTTCTGGCTTCGCCACTGGCGTACACACTACCCTCCCCAGACTCCATTTATGGGAATACCATGGGTTCGTTGTTGTTGTTGGTTGTTCTGTAGCTGATGCGGTTCTTTGTAATTTTTAGCCAGTGAATCCAGCCAAATACAAAATGAATTTGATTATTAGTTGACAGGTACAACATTGATGATTAGTAGTCTTATCTTTCGGAGATGGAGATAGAAAAACTTTTAAGAAATCTAAGTTTCTCCTTATTTCAAAATCCCCATCGTGATCATGCATTTGACGCCTCAGTACGATTGCATGTGTTAAATAAGATAATAGAACGTCGCACTATACCCTACAATCTTATGGAAGAGAAATAACATAAGATGACAGGAGACCAGTGAAGGAGCTAGGACTTTTACTAAGGGGATTCAAAATATTAAAAAATAAACATACGAACAAGCCGAGGAAATGCAACATCTATTATTTTGACTTTATATATATAGTGTAATTTTCGACCTTATATATATATATTGTAATTTTTCGACGAAGGGGGTTTAGATGAACCCCATCCGCCATCCTAGCTCTGCCCCGACAGGGACATGCCATTGTTCATCAGTGGTGCTATGTAATAATATGTATACGTATCAGTCATCAAATGTAGTTCATGATATCTGTACATATATAGTATGCACATGCTATTTGATTTCAGTAAAAAATGATGAAAGAAATATAGTTTTTATGTTTCTTTCCAATATTTCGTCTGGAAATAGATTAGAGATGTTATTTCTGCCTGTTTGTACCAAGAGAGCAATGCACTTCTACATTTTACGCTGCAGTTTATATTGTTGTTTAGGGTGTTTCTGTTGAATAAAGGGCGACCGGGTGCACTAAGCTCCTGCTGTGAGCGGGGTCCGGGGAAAGGCCGAACCATAAGGGTCTATTGTACGCAACCTTACCCTGCATTTCTGCAAGAGACTGTTTCTGTTGAATGATGTTTATAATTGTTAACAGAGTTATTACCTTTCTTGCAATATGCATCTGTTAAATTTTGTGCAGTAATCCATGTTGATTATTGCAACTATGGATTAAATCTTACTTTTGTTTGTTCTTGTATCCTGTTGCAGATAACTATATACTTGAGAGTCACTAAAACAGTCGCGTTAAAAGTTAAGGAATCAGATAGTATTGGAAATGTCAAAGCGTTACTACGCGATAAGGAGGACGTACCTGAACATCTTCAGCATCTGTTTTCAGAAGATAATCGGCTAATGGATGAACAGAAGCTAGTCGATTATGGCATTCGCAAAAACTCCACTGTTTATGCTTACGTTGAAGATTCAGTCCCCGTGATGTTATACGTAAAGAGAGCCTACGCAAAAGGTACAATTACGGTTAATTCAATGATTTATGAAACTATCCAGGATGTCAAATCCAGGATTGGGGCCAAAGAAGGAATAAACTCAGACGAATTCTCTCTTATTCATGATGGAAAGTTTATTGAAGATAACAGAACCTTAGCTTTTCACAATATTGACGATGGATCGACCCTTCATATCGTGCTCAATCCTAAAGACAAGTTTCTTATTCCTGTCGTAATGCCAAGTTATGAAATCATACAAATAGAAGTCAAAGTTACTTTATTTGTTCGCGATGTTAAAACAGTTATAGAGAGCAGAGTTGGCCAGTCGATGAACGATATGGATCTGTTTTTGGGAAAACAGAAACTGAAAGATCAGAAGGAATTATATCAGTATGATATCAAAGAAGACTCCCTCTTACAAGTGGTGCCTAGAATAATACAGATCGTTATCAGGAAATCGAATGGTCAAGAGATAACACTCGACGTGCACCAGCACGAGTTGATCAAGAATGTGAAGGGCATGATTCAAAATAAGCTAGGAATACCAGTTCATCTGCAAAACCTTGTGTTTAACGGAAATGGTTTAGCTGATTCTCGCGATATAGCTAGCTACGATATTGAAAATGACTCGACCCTCCATTTGAATGATCGCAGTTAAACCGAGAATCCTACACACACTCAACGTCAACGCCAGATGAGATTGTGTATTGACTACTTTGGCCAACTTGAGGACATGTTGTTTTTGATATTTGGTATGTTTTGAACTTACCGAGGGTCTACTGGAAACAGCTTCTCTGCCTTCTTAAAGGTAGGGGTAAAGTCTGCGTACACTCTACCCTTCCCAGACCCCACTTATGGGATTACACTGGGTATGTTGATGTTCATCTGCAAGGGCTTTTGTTTGCGGGGAAAAATTTAGTTGATTCCCGGGATTTAGACCCCTACGAACGATATTGAAAGTGACTCGACCCTCCATTTGAATGATTGCAATTAAACCAAGAATCCTACACATACTCAACGTCAATGACAGATGAAATTATGTTCAAGAACATGTTTTTTTTTTTTTTTTTCATTTGGTTGTTTATGTATGAACTTTTGTTATTTTAAAATCTTCTCGGAATACCTAGTTTCATGGACCAAAGTAACATTGAAAACCAATATAATGTTGTTTATCTTTTTTTTCTATTATCTGCTGTTTTTGACCCCCTATTTAAGTAGCTTTGCTTTGCATTTCTCTAGCTATGTGCTTTATCAGGGTCATAATTATTCAAAGAATGATATGAAATTCCCTTAAATATGTTAGGTTTATTTCATGGGGTTGAGCTCAACTTGTTTGATGTTTTAACCAAAGATTAATATTAACAGTATACTTCTTCTGGTGTTTTTAAAAGACCTATTCAGACAACTCCTGATTTTTCATTCAGAACATAAAAAAGGGCAGCCCGATACACAAAGCATCCCGCATTGACGCAAGGTCTGGGGAAGGGCGTCCCAAGGGGTGTGATGTAGACAGCCTACTATGATGCAAGCATTAGTGGCTCCTTCCACGGCTCCAACCCGTGAACTATAGGTCACACGAAGACAACTTTACTGTTGCTCCAAGGCTCCCGTTTGTTTAGCCAGAAAAAACAAATCATATATTTGGGCATATGAATACAGGTTTACTCCAGAGTAAAACCAAATACTTACATGCTCAATCTTGCAAGTGTATTTCAGAGCAAAACAACACATATATTTGAGCACAAGATTACTTATGTGCTCACAAATTTATACAAATCAACTAATTAGTCACTGAGATATCTTTTGATAGTGACGACAAAGGGCAACTCCGGTGGCTCGCCTGCTTTAGGCAAAAATCAAATACCTGCCTCTATACCATGTGATTTCAAAGTCAATGGAAGCTTATTTTCCAATGGAGTAAATGGCAGGTAATGCAGCAGCTCGGTTCCCTTCACTGGCTGCAAACAAGCTAGGTGTCCATTCGACTGGTTATTGAACCTCGGCAGCTCACTTACTCGTGTGATTGCCTCCTGTTCTTTAGGCACTGGAGCACCAGACATGTCCTATTTACACAAAATTCAATTATTCAAGATTAGAAATCTATTCTTCATACATGCAGATGATATCAAAGAATTGTGAATGAATGTGTGAAGGCAAGTGAAGTAACATATCGTACCAGGAAATTGAGTGCTTGATTATCAGCACCAAGATATATCTCAATCAGCTTGCGCAAATCAGCTAAAGTTGAACCTTTAACAACTTTTAGTGTGGTGATTAACTCAGGATTTTCCTTTAACGACGCAGCTTCCCATTTCACGTGCACTTCCAGATCAGCAGCGCCTATGCTTTCAAATGTTGGGTTGAAGTTCTCCTTTGAATCATTATGACATTTTCGTATAGGTGAATCCTCTCCAATTTCCTTAACTGGAGGTGATTTCGATTCAGCGACTTTAACTTTCTTTTCTGCAGGAACCGGTGTTCTACACTGCTGAGAAAGTTCTCTAGAATTTCCACAAAGTTTGAATATATTTTGAATTAACTCTTTTCTGGACGGGGCTGCTGCATCACTAGAAAGATCATCAGAACATATCGTCTTTTCCTCAATAACTTCTTTTTGCACCTCCTCAACATGAGGATTCTCTTTGTCCCCCTCACTAACGTCGCTTTCGTCTTCTTCTTCATCCTCAAATACAGTGTACAAGCACGATTTGTTGGTAAAATGTTGCAATAAGATAGAAGGATCTTCAACTTCTCTTGAATTATAGACCACTGTGTCCCGCTTTCCTGAGTCCATGTCGATAGATCTGTCCAAATCCATAGATTTCACCATTCCTGCATCTTCAGAATAACTATCCAGCAGCCTTTTCGCGAAACTGTTCTCCTCCTCCACTTCAATCGATCTGTTGTCGTCAACCCTTGAACGCCAAAGCTCAGCCTCGATCTCCTCCAAGCGCCTCCTGAGCATTTCGAACTCTTGTTGCTGTTCGAACATTCTTTCTTCCATCTTCCTCCTTTCCGTCTCTACAAATTCATTTGCCGTTTGCTGACATTGTTGTATCTTCTTTTCGAACTCATGTTTCAACATCCGAGTCCGCTCATTAACTTTAACGATGATATCCTCCTCAGTTTTCTCCACTCCTCCATGTACTACTGCTAATTCAAGCTTAGACCTTAGTGTAGCAATTTCTTCTTCTTTCTTCATAATCTTTCTCTTAGCTTCATTACACTCTTTCTCTTTGAGTTTGTTCTCCATTTGCAGCTTGCAAATGAACTGATCCATAGCTGCAATTCTCGACACCAGAACAACTGCCGATGAGGAATCTTCTGCGCCTTTCTCTTTCAACGGTGTATGAGGGCCACGGACAATACATTTCGCTTTGGCGCCATACTCTAGAGTAGAGATGGTTTTGTGGAGCTCTTTAGGGTCCGGGCTCGCACACAGTATCATGAGAATTTTTGACTTGTCATCCTCAAAAGAATCCTACATCAAATATAGTAGAATCAGCTTCTTAAAACGATTAATATAACTTTAAGAACCTAACTGCTAAACTATATGTAGCATACACGAGATATAGCTGTAAAGACAGAATGACCATAGTTAACTTGCTATCTCTGAATGGCACACGAAAATCACCATTAGCAGAAATTAACTTAAACAGCCGTCCGCCCAAAAAATAGCCGGAGAATGTGTATATTATGTATAATTGATGTATACTATATGTATATTGGATAAATAACGTAAATATTTTCGCGGTCAAATCTGTAACTTCCCCAAAGGCCTTTTAACGCATTTGCCACATAGGCCGAAAATAATTACAACTGCTAGCCAAATATACACTGATTATATATTATATATACTATTTATTAATATATAAAAAATTTATGTTTTCCGGTTATTACTTTGGAGGGCGGCTATACAGCGTAGATTTCCCTTTTAATGGACTCAACTTCATCAAATAGTTGAATCAACTTCTTCCAACAACTAGTATAACTTTCAAAAAGTTACTGCCAAACTATCGATCGTATACACGAGATATACCTGTAAGAGCATGGTTAACTTGCTGTCTCGGAATGGAACATGAGAATCACCGTTGGCAATGGACTCGACCACCCTTTTAAGAGCAATGTTTCCCTGATTGATTTTTCCAGTCTGCAAAATTTGATTGTCCATTACCAGTAGGAGACATTTTGAATTAATATTACTAGGAAATCTGATAACAAACTCAAAAGAAGTGAGTTAAGTAAGAAAAATTGAAACCTTACCTGCATTTTTGCTTCTAGGCCAGTTTGACCAGCTTGTTCTATATTCTCAGAACCAGCCATGTCGACAAGCATTAACCGACCTCCTACTGTTGGAACATCAAGAATTATCTGCAAACAACATTTAGCTTCCTTCAGAAACGATGAATACAGATAGTAAACGAACTTCTCTCCATTTACACGTCGTTAAACAAAATTTCAGAATTGATACCAAGCAGTGGCTGCGAGAACTCCGCTCATTGCACAAAGTGCTTTTCACTATTCTTCTCTTCTCCACTTTCTGTATCTCCTTTGATATCTTTATAGCCTCATTACCAGAAATAAAAGTTGCATTTTTGGCCTTTTTACCGATAACTTCAAGTCTCACCTGCAAAGGTAAAAACACAGTGACAACATTATAAAGAGACAGACAAAGTAACTACACTTGTGACAGCTTTCTCATTACAAACTTGACAATCTAAGCCTAGGTCATCTCCTTATTTTCTGAAAATCTAGTCGCTCTTTTATTCGCTCCCTCTTAAGGTACACTACAATGGCGCTAAGGCGAAAATATGTACCACAAAATAAGGCAAAGTACTATACATCATATGGTACTATACAGCATTAGCATTCAGTGCTCTTTTATTAACTCCCTCTTACAGCACTGCACATCTCATTTTTGTCACAACAATGGTGCTAAGGCGAAAATACGTACCACAAAATTAGGCAATGTACTATAGATCAGTGGCAGTCGAAGAAATTAAGTGAAGAACTATAAAACCATAGCATTCAATATTTAATGACAACATCATCCATTTAAAGTCAAGTATGTATATGTATATATATATATATATATATATATATATATATATATATATATATATATATATATATATATATATATGTATATGTATATGTATATGTAAGGCGAATACACAAAGTCAACTTATGTGAGGAGAAATTGTTACACTAAAGCGCGAAAATGTCACAAAAATCTACACAAAGTCAATGGGATACATTGATTTAGGCTGCTTATAGTCCAAGTATACCAACTAGTCCATTCCATCAATTGAGAGAAACTTGAGCATTTCAAGCATTTTCGACAACATGCTCAATATGGATAACTATAGTTTTTCAAATTCTCATGTGAGTCTATTGGCAATAATTTTCTCTTTTCCTTCTAACCATAATCATGTGTGACAGAGGAAATTTATGTTACAAATTAGAAATTTCTTCCTAGAACATAAGAAGATTATGAATTACTCCCATATCTCATTTGATGCGACACACTTTCCTTTTCAGTCTATCACAATAAAAAGTCACATTACTATATTTGAATACAGTACTTAAACTTACAGATTTACCCTTAATGACACAATTTTATAACCACAATCATCTATAGTCTTTTTAAGATTATAGTTTCAAGCAGAGGCGAACCAGGGTTTGAAGGTGGCGGGGGCATATGAGCGGGCTGCTCGACCAGTGCCCCCATCGGACTTTTGATTAAGGGTTCCAAGCAAAATATATGACCACACACACTATATATATATATATATATATATATTCCAAATTTTTGTCGAGGCTAACGGGTTCCAGTGACCCCTCTAATCTATACATAGGTCCATGCATAGTCAAATACCGTCACATAAAATGGAACAGAGGCAGTACTTAAAAGAACTACATTTAGAAAAATCAGTGCATCAATGAAAAAAAAAAGTATAAGAAGAAAATTCAAATATTTACCTTAGAAGCATTGCCCTTAGACCAACCAAAACCAAATCCTCCACCATTATTAGAAGACAACAAATCATATAATTCCTCATTATATATCTCCAAAACAGTAACTTGCACAAAAATCCCAACACCATTTTCATCATTTTCTTCATTTCCATCACCCAATATATCTCTTAAAGATTTATACACAATTCCAGGCTGTTTATTACTCCCAAACATTGTATAACTTTTTCCAGCACCCGTCGGTCCATACATCATAATTGTACATTTCTCTCCTAATTTAACTCCATTAATTCTCGACTGCACGAATTTCTTGTAAAAATCGTCAAGATCTTCTTCTTCAGATAATGACACACCATCTAGGGTAAAATCTCTGTATCCATTATCGGTTTTAACTCTCAACGACTCACGATCAGGATTAATATGTAATAAAGATAAGGCCTTTTCTTTATTTTTATCTGAACAATAATCACGAATTCGCCCTATTACCTCAATGGGGTGTTCTGCTGCAGCTGCTGTGGTGAAATTTAAACGGTGCTTAGATTGAGGTGTTCTTGAATTGGGTATTTGGGTTTGATTTAATCGTGAAAATGGAGTTGGGGTTCTTGGATTTTTCGACGAAGGCGTTGGCGCCATTAGAGAAGTAAAAATAGCTTGAATTCAAGAAGGAAAATTCAAGATTCTGCTTTGTTTTTCTTCTGAGGATTGAGAATTTGTTTCAGCTTAAAATGGAAGAGAGGGAAATGGAGAGAGAGAGAGAAGAGGAAAGTGAGTGAATGAATTGAAAGAACAAAAGTTTGTATATTTTGGATGTTTTTTTTTTTGAAGTTGAATAAAAGTGGAAGTTAACGTTAGATTTTGTAACGGCTAGTTTTAATATGTTGTGAACTTTTAACTTCTTGTGATGTAATAATATGTTCACGCCAATCTATTAAATGGTGCCAGCCTAATGTTTAATTTCTTTTTTATTTTTATTTTTTTCACAACATAAGAAAAAGAGATTAACTTAATTTCTCCGTCCATTTTACGTAAAGATATATAACTAGGCACATAGTTTAATACATAAATAAAAGTTTTTAAATTGTATGGTCTTAAATATGTTATGACATCAGCTAAGTTTTGCTCGGCTATGGAATTGAAAAGCTTCGTCTTTGGTGATTAATACAAGAGAAAATTAATTACCAAAAAAATATATATGTGTGTAAGCATTTAAATTTTATCGGATTTAAATCCATAAAAGAAATTTGGACCATATCAAATTCAAGACATTAGTCCAAACAAATATTGTGGCTAATAAATTGGGTTAATTTTACATGTGTTGGGCTAGTTCATTTAATTGGACGACAAATTAAATGATAAGCCCGCTTCATAAGCCCAAGGTCCAAATGGCTATTAGCCCATCTTAAAGCCCAGGCTCATGCCACGTGTCAAGGGATGTGGCAATCCAAGTCAAAAGAACGAGCCAACAAAATCATGCCACATGTCAAGTGACGTGGCAATCCAAGACAAGTAAATGAGCCAATGAAATCATGGCACGTGTCAAGTGATGTGGCAATCCAAGCCAAATAAATGAGCCAATTAAATCAAGACACATGCCAAGCGACGTGGCGATCCAAGACAAATAAATGAGCCAATGAGATCGTGCCATGTGTCAAGTGATATGGCAATCCAAGACAAATAAATGAGCCAATTAAATCATGCCAAGTGTCTGCATGGTATTGGTCAGTTCAAACGGACCAATCAAATCGCAGAGCCACACCACCCCCTATAACTATAAATAGAGGTCTTCATAAAGCTAGAAGACACAAGAAGTGATAACAAGAAGCAAGCAGAGAGCTCGTGGATCAAACATCGCAGATTTCTCTACAAGCTACAAGTTCAAGCACTCAAGCTACAAGTTCAAGTTCAAGTTCAAGATCAAGAACGAAGCCAAATCAAATACCAAGGCGTTCAAGATCAAATTACTTGTTCGTGATCAAGCACAAATTCAAGTTCAAGGAGGAGATTCAAGATCAAGCTTTACAAGCCCTTGAATCAAATCAAAATCAAGTTCATCAATATACTTTACATTCTTGAAGAATCAGAGGAATACCATAGAGATTGTAACACTTTCATTTATTGAAATCAAATACTACATTTGTTACGCAATTTTCCAGTCTTGATTGTTTAATTTTCTCGACGCGAAAATTTGTTGTTACAAATTTCTGGCACACCCAGTAGGACCATCTCTACCTCTCATCTCTTCAAATTACCAAATTTCAAGAACACAGAAATGGCTCCTAAGAAGATCAACTTCAAACTCACTACTGCTAAGGCTACGGATTCCAAGTTTTCATCTGATGTGGAAAACTTGTTGGATGCTACTGTGGAAAGCGTAGGACCTGTCATTAGGAACAAAGCAAACTTGCTGGGACAAAAAGCATTTCAAATGCTGTCTGCATCCGTTCCTATATTTGATCTTCAATCCTCAAAGAGGGCAAGATCCTTTCCAACTGAATTGGAAGAAGGGGCGAACATTGCTGAAATTGTTGAAAAGACATTGGCTCTACTTAGCCCTTCTAGATCTAAGAACATCATCACATAGGGCGATGATGATGTCTTGATCACTGGATCTACTCCAAGCACTCCACGTGAGTTGTTCCACTCAAAGTATGGTGTAAGAGAAAATTCGTGCTTTGCTCCACCATCCACGATGGTTATCCAAGCAATGGTGCCTAATACCTCAACTGTTGAAGAACAACTCACAAATTTAACGAAGGCAATTGAAAGCTTATCAAAACACATGCAAGATCAAGATGCTAAACTTTTGAAGTTAACAAATAC
This sequence comes from Nicotiana attenuata, assembly GCF_001879085.1. Classification (NCBI taxonomy): domain Eukaryota; kingdom Viridiplantae; phylum Streptophyta; class Magnoliopsida; order Solanales; family Solanaceae; genus Nicotiana; species Nicotiana attenuata. The sequence goes on from NW_017670287.1 coordinate 1,087,474, forward strand.
ATTGGATAGCATAGTAGAGAGAGAATCGACACAAACACCTTTAAATCTTCAAAGATCACAAGAGAAAGAAGACTCCTCCGAAAAGCAAGCGATGACAACCAAGGAGATTCAAGTCTCCGCTGAAGGTCTTATTCCCGTTGAAAAATTAAAGAACTTCATCATGGAGTCTATCAAAGATAAACCTGAGTCATCCAAATTATCACTCACATATGCAAAGCCGTATACGCAAAGAATTGATAACTTGAAGATGCATGTTGGTTATCAACCTCCTAAGTTACAACAATTCGACGGCAAGGGAAATCCGAGACAACATGCAGCACACTTTATTGAAACTTGCAACAATGCTGGAACGTATGGCGATTATCTTGTCAAACAGTTTGTTCGATCTCTCAAAGGTAATGCATTCGATTGGTACACAGATCTCAAATCTGGTTCCATCGATAGTTGGGAGCAGTTGGAGCAAGAGTTTCTCAATCGCTTCTATAGCACAAGACGCATCGTAAGCATGACCGAACTTACAAACTCTCATCAACGAAAGGATGAGCCAGTTATTGACTTCATCAACCGATGGAGGAGCTTAAGCCTCAAGTGCAAAGATCGCCTTAGTGAAACTTCTAGCATCGAAATGTGCATTCAAGGCATGCGTTGGGGTCTTCGCTATATCTTACAAGGCATAAATCCTAAAACATTTGAAGAACTAGCAACTCGTGCTCATGATATGGAACTAAGTATGGATACAAGTGGAGACCAAGGGCTACCTGTCTTTGAGCCTTACGACTACGAAGAAGAAAAATAAGAAGACGAGGATGGGGGCAAGTATTCATCCGAAGATGAAGCTGAAGAGTCCATGCAAGTTGTAACACTCCTTAACGCACGAGCCTAAACTGCAAGTTCTAATGCTCCTTAACGCACGAGCCTAAACTGCAAGTTGTAACGCTCCTTAATGCACGAGCCTAAACTGCATGTTGCAATGCTCCTCAACGTACCTAAACTGCAAGTTATAACGCTTCTTGATACATGAGTATATATTGTTTGTCACGAAGCTCCCCAATTTTGAACTACATATTTAAGGTGTAAAGTTATTCGAATTCAAGCAAAGTCTTCAAGTTGTAAAGCTCTTCAAATTTGGGAAAAATGCTCGAGTCGCAAAGCTCTTCAAATACGAGCAAAGACTCCAGTCAAAAGCTCTTCAAAGTCGAGCAAGGACTTCAAATCGCAAAGTTTTTCAAATTCGAGCTAAACTTCAAGACGTAAAGCTCTTTAAGTTTGGCAAAGTCTTCAAGTTGTAAAACTCTTCAAATTCGAGCAAAGTGTTCAAGTTGAAAAGTTCTTAAACTTTGAGATAAATCTTCAAGTCACAAAGCTCTTCGAATTCGAGTGGAACTTCAAGTTGCAAAGCTCTTCAAAATTGAGCAAGTCTTAAAGTTGCAAAGCATTTCGAATTATAAGCTAAATCTTCAAATTACAACGCTCCTCGACGCACGAGCATAAACTGCATGTTACTCCTGACCCACAAGAGTATAAACTGTGTACGGCCCACACACAAAAATAAAAAGTCCGCTAGGTTAAAAATCTCGAAAGAGGCGGCTTAGGCAAAAGTTAGGACATCAAAAAAAAAAGTCCGCTAGGTTGAAAACCTCCAAAGAGGCGGCCTAGGCAAAAGTTAGGACGCCAAAAAAAAAACTCACCCATTTCGAACTACCAAATGACTTGATCCTCTTCACCGAGGTACGTAGGCAGCTTAGAGTTTCATTCTAAGTTCAGTCATATGAGTTCAAGAAATACATATTACCCAAGGCATTATTCAAATGAGGTCAATAGGGCCAAGCCCTCCATGTCAAATGAGGTCTTTGATGGAATGATTGTAGTTTCTTTAATAAGAGGCTAAATATTCAAGTTGAAGGCTCCAATTCTAAGTCAAGTTGATTTTGTCAAGTCTATTACATCATCAATTTGAAGTATTCAAGCCCGCTAGGTCTTAAAGTTGCAGTATTCAAGTGCGCTAAGTCATCAAATCCATAAAGTATTAAAAACAAAGAAGCTCACTCATTATAAATTGCAGAATGACTTGATCCTCTTCACCGAAATTAGTATCTTCAAGACAATTATAGTCTTTAGCAGGCTGCAAAGTTTTCAAGACTATCATGTCTTTTAGCTGAATTCTTCAAGTTTGCCTAGTCGCCAAGTTGAATTCTTCATATTTTCTATATCATTGATTTGAAATCTCTGCATGCTAAATCTTCAAGTTGAAGTTGAGTTAAATTCTTCTAGTCCGCTAAGTCTTCAACTATCCAAGTCTGCCACGTCTTGAAGTTGAATTCTTCAAAGTGGCTACATCTTCAAGTTTAACTCTTATACTTTAACCTTCAAGTTGAATCATCAAGTTAAAGTCTTCAAATCCACTAAGTCTTCAAGTCGAAGTCTTCAAATCTGTCAAGTCTTCAAGTAGAAGCCTTCAAGTCTGCCATGTCTTCAAGTTGAAATGTAAAAAAAAAAAAGATTCTTCGACTGTGAGGTTATCTTTACTAAATTAGTATCTTTGGAATTGATTTCTTCTTCTACCTTCAAAAAAAAAGGAGGAGAAACATATCTATATAAAGGAGATCATAAAATTACCTGTGAAGATTGAAGTTGAAGAGAAATTCTTGGTGGTCAGCTTTTTAAAAATAAATAAATCACGCTTCATACAATCTCTGATTCATGTATCTCAAAATGAGGACGAGTTTTCATTCCTTTGCGCCAAAAGGTCAGATCTTTTGTTGGTGAAGTAAAATCTTCAAGTAGACTGTATAATGGACTTTGCTGGTCTTCGTCTTGGACAAAATATAGTCTTCATCTTAGATGGTGTTATGGTATTATCCTCGGACAAAGTAAAGTCTTCAGCCTAGAGGGTTGTCTTCGCGTTGGACAAAGTATAGTCTTCAGCTTAGACGGTGTAATGGTCTTAGCCTCGGACAAAGTAAAGTCTTCAACTTAGATGGTTGTCTTTGCCTATGCAAAACAAATCTTTGGCTCGGATGGTGTAATGGCCTTTGCCTTAGATAAAAAGTAAAGTCTTTGGCTTAGATGATGTAATGGTCTTTGTCGTAGATAAAGAAAGTCAAGTTTTCAAATAAAGTGAAGTCTTTGGCTTAGACAGTGTAATGGTCTATGCCTCAGATAAAATGAAGTTAAATCTTCAAACAAGATGAAGTCATTAGCTTAGACGGTGTATGGTCTTCGCTTCAGACAAAATAAATCTTTGGCCCGGACGGTATAATGGTCTATGCCTCAGATAAAATGAAGTTAAATATTCAAACAAGATGAAGTCATTAGCTTAGACGGTGCAATGGTCTTCGCTTCAGACAAAATAAATCCTTGGCCCAGACGGTGTAATGGTCTATGCCTCAGATAAAATGAAGTTAAATCTTCAAACAAGATAAAGTCATCAGCTTAGACGGTGTAATGGTCTTCGCTTCAGACAAATTAAAATCTTTGGCTCAAACTGTGTAATGGTCTATGCCTCAAATAAAATGAAGTTAAATCTTCAAACAAGATGAAGTCATTAGCTTAGACGGTGTAATGGTCTTTGCTTCAGACAAAATAAATCTTTGG
>NW_017670287.1:1093987-1112003 GCF_001879085.1 Nicotiana attenuata
ATAGAAAGTTAATCTAAAAAAAAAAAAAAAACTTTGGCTTAGCGATGTAATGGCCTTCGCCTCGGACAAAACAAAGACTCCAGCTTAAACGTTGTAATGGTCTTCGCATTGGAGAAAATAAAGCTTTTGGCTTAGACGGTGTAATGGTCTTCGCCAGACAAGGTTGCATGACCAGCAAAATAACTGAGGAAAATTCTCAAAGACATGTCAAGTTGGCTTTTAAAATGTAATTATTAAAGCCAAACAAATACTAAATGGACAAAAAAAAGGACACAATATATACAAGTCCAGCTAAAAGAAATTCTTTTACATGCTCCAATTTTTTATAAATTGCTCACAACGGAACTCAAGAATTTTAATAGAGAAAAGAACCTGAACCCACAAAGATGGAGAACTATATATAATTTATAGTGGTCGTCCAGAAGTTGACGGCTTAATTCGGCACTTCAAATTAAATTACGCAGAGGTCAATAATGTATAGCACAAGTTGATAGTGATTGACCCTATTTATAGATGCTTGAAGGAGTTCTCCTAGTTCAGTAATATGTGCAATATCTCCTCAACAGTATAAGATTTTTAAATTATTCTTCTCTTATAGGATAAGAGGAAAGTAGCTTAGCTTGAGGGGTTATCCGTTCCCAACAGAAAATAATATAAACTTGAAGAGTCCTACAGGGACGGAGTCTAAATGAATTTTCAAAAGGAGAGAAAATTTTAAATCTTGCGAAGGAATAGGAGATATATAGCAAAAGTTCTAGGAAATGATCTCGTCATTTTGCAAAGGATAAGTCAATAAAATGGCTTGTATAACTGTAATAGGTAAACCTTGCCGATTAGTACGAAATTCAAAACTTAGCATTATTATATTATATTTTCATGTTCAAGTATGAATTGAAAATGGACCTAGCGGCAATATCACCAAATTAGCAAAATTCTCAACAGTGCAATGTTCCATCCAAGTTTATGTACTTCAAGCCTAGTCTTCAAAAAAAATAAATATATATTTGACAAGTCTTGAAGTAGGGGGCATCTGTAAGCAGTTAAATTTTATTAGATTTAAATCCATAAAAGAAAATTGGACCATATCAAATTCAAGACATTAGTCCAAACAAATATTGTGGCTAATAAATTGGGTTAATTATACATGTGTTGGGCTAGTTCATTTAATTGGACGACAAATTAAATGATAAGCCCACTTCATAAGCCCAAGGTCCAAATGGCTATTAGCCCACCTTAAAGCCCAGACTCATGCCACGTGTCAAGGGATGTGGCAATCCAAGTCAAAAGAACGAGCCAACAAAATCATGCCACATGTCAAGTGACGTGGCAATCCAAGACAAGTAAATGAGCCAATGAAATCATGGCACGTGTCAAATGATGTGGCAATCCAAGCCAAATAAATGAGCCAATTAAATCAAGACACATGCCAAGCTGATAATAGGCTATATAGTTGTTATTTACGCCATAATTACCCATGCTTTGTTGTTGTTTTATAATGTAAGTTGCCAATAAAATGCTTTAATTGATGCTATTTGGTCTCGCAGGGAATACAATACTTGAGGAAGCAAAAATGAAGTGTTTGGAGGCAAAAACGTGAAGAAATCACTCACTCAAGAAGCACCCGAACGCAAAAGAGCAAATGAGAGAAGTAACGCGGAGAAAAAAAAATACCTTCAGTGCTTCCCGCGGTCAGCGCCGCGGTTTACAACAGAGGCGTCCGCAGTCGTAGCCGCGGTCGACGCCGTGGCCGCGGTGGCTCGTGCATAGCCCAGAAATTTGAGGGGTCAAAGTGTCAACTCGGGAAAGCTTTTGTAAAATCCTTATAATATGTAGGAAACTCGCCCAAGGCTAGGTTAAGGCTTATTTTGGAGATTCTTTTGCAAGAGAAACAAGTGTGAGAGATCACCCAAAACATCATCATTCTTATTCTCTCTTATTTTCTTGCAATTTACAATTATGAATCTTTTCGTAGTTTATTTCTCCATTGTTATGAGTAGCTAAATACCTTAATCTAAGGTTTTGGTGGAACCCGTTGGGAATGACTTGGTTGTTTTATTAATATAGTTAGATATTGTGGTTAATCTCTATTTGTTCATCCATGTTTTGATTGTGGTTAGTTGAAAGGGCCCTCAACTATCCGTTCCTATTTAGTATGTATCTACTTGAGAGAGAGTGCATATTTAGGTGATTGTATGAACAACATCACTCCCGGAGTATAGACGAGAGTCATAACCGAGGGTTTAGAGGTTGGATTAGAGATAACGATACCTCGGGTGCAATCTAAGTGAACTGTATTGAGAGTCTAGCTAGCGTAGCTTGAGAGAGTGCGTCTAGTAAATTATCATACTTACTTGAGAAAGATTTATGATAACTGGAGCGTTCATGATTGATAGAGACAACTAAATCATAGTTATAAGACATATACAACCAAGGAAATTACCAACGGGGGAAACCATTACCTTAGACCTTATTCCTACTTTTTACACATCAAGTTTAGTTAATTTTCAGCTGTTAATTACTTTCAGTCTTTAGTTGTTAGAAAATCAACTATTGTGAATCAAAAAGTTTGGGAAAACAGATTGTGTGAATTTAGTAAGTCTGACAGTAGTGATTGATAGGTTAGTTCCATGTGGTTCGACTCTGGGCAATAATACTCAGATTATATTTGCAACGCCCGCATAGTCTTTTGTGAGATTCAGTTGAGCGTGATCACAAGCGACGTGGTGATCCAAGACAAATAAATGAGCCAATGAGATCGTGCCATGTGTCAAGTGATATGGCAATCTAAGACAAATAAATGAGCCAATTAAATCATGCCAAGTGTCTGGATGGTATTGGTCAGTTCAAACGGACCAATCAAATCGCAGAGCCATACCACCCCCTACAACTATAAATAGAGGTCTTCATAAAGCTAGAAGACACAAGAAGTGATAACAAGAAGCAAGCAGAGAGCTCGTGGATCAAACACCGCAGATTTCTCTACAAGCTACAAGTTCAAGCACTCAAGCTACAAGTTCAAGTTCAAGTTCAAGATCAAGAACGAAGCCAAATCAAATACCAAGGCGTTCAAGATCAAATTACTTGTTCGTGATCAAGCACAAATTCAAGTTCAAGGAGGAGATTCAAGATCAAGCTTTACAAGCCCTTGAATCAAATCAAAATCAAGTTCATCAATATACTTTACATTCTTGAAGAATCAGAGGAATACCATAGAGATTGTAACACTTTCATTTATTGAAATCAAATACTACATTTGTTACGCAATTTTCCAATCTTGATTATTTAATTTTCTCGACGCAAAAATTTGTTGTTACAATAAGTTATGACATTTTATATGACTACAAAATCATGTTGTTACAACTTACGAGTAAAATCTGAAATTCAAAATTATAGTAAATTATAATTAAATATAGAAAAGTATTACTCCTTCCGGTCCACAATAAGTGATCAATTTACCTTGGGCACACCCATTAAGAAAATATTAAATACTAGATAAAAATAGTCAGTATGACTAAACTACCTTAATTAAATATTGCAACATACTTAATGTGTAGTAAAAGACTTTTTAGGGATACATACATAAGGGTAATTTTTGGAAAAACAAATTGAATTTTTTCTTGATTATATAAATGGACACTTATTTTGGACCAAAATAAAAAGGCAAATTGGTCATTTATTGTAGACCAGAGGGAATATTTTTTTGGGGTAAAATAAAAAAAAATGTATTAAATTACAGGATTGGTAGTTTTGTAGTTTTAAATATGCATTTTAAGCCCCTTTATATTTAATACATGCATTTCATCATCCTCGACAAAAAAACAAATCAAGACACTTAGTATTATTTATTGAGTGATCATCCCCGGCTTGTTGATTGGATTTGTTTTTCCCAAGTTAAACTTGTGAATAATCGATGTACATATAAGCTGGTCCGGACACTATATTATTAAAAATAAAAAGAAGTTAAGCACGTGAATGCATTTTCTAAAATAATAAGATTTAGTAAGATTTGAACTATGTACCTCCGTTCAATACCACATTGAAGTCAATAGTCATATTTTACTTAAACAATTAAACTATTAGAAAGAAATGATTCTTTTTGTCTAATTAACTATTATATATGTCTTATAATACTTAAACTATATATAGAGTGCATATTAATTAGTTGTTTCTTCAGGACTATGGATGTGTTGTAATTCAAGAAATTGACGAGGGAGAAAAAAATAATAAGTGAAGTGTTTGAAAATCTACTAATATTTGGATTACAGAGCTCAAGGAAATACAAATATTAATGACTGAAAATCATTTAAATTACCAGCTTTGTTTTTAAATCTAACTCATCCTCCAATTTTAAACAATAAATATTTTTGTAGGAATTTGTTGTAAAGAATTCCTAAAAAGCTTTTTTGTATTACATGCATTAAGTATGTGGTTATAAGGTTCTTTCTTTTCTGCTTTCAGTTGTATATATAAAGTTTGGGATAATGTATAAAATCATCCCCGATTTATGACCATTTTATCAACTACACACATTTTCTTTTCGGGGGTCTTATTACCCCTGAACTTTTTTACAGTAATAAAAACCATCCTAAGTGCTGACGTGGCATAGAGAGTGTGCACACTCTCTTAAGGGCAAGTGGAAGTTACAAAAATAATTTTAAAATTGATTAACAGGTACAAGTGTCATCTTTTGATTGGACATTACATAATTAATTACATCTAATTAATTAAACTCCTTCGTCTTCTAAACCTCTTCTCGCACGAACAAGGGGGACATCGTTTCAACGACGAAATGCCGGAGCGAAATCCAATACAACGCAAAATCAACCCAGAAATCAAAAGCAGATATGTTTAAACAGAAACAGAGCTACAACTAGAGGGAGCAACGAGCATGATTCAGTAAGATCCTACGAACAGTCAAAACGATCAACAACAATGGAGTTTCGACGGAGCAACGGTCTTCGTCGGAGTTTCGTTCTCCGGCCAGATCTGACAATATCAAACAAGTATTCTATAAAGCCCATCAAAAACTCAATTCACCAGAGAATAAAGATCTCGTCATGTACGGCAAGTCATGATAAAAATAGAGATCGGGAGGTACATCTAGCGTCTAACAAGTTTTGGCTATTGAAATGAAAAATGATTGAGACATTAGGAAAGTGAGAAAAAGAATGCTTTAAGAAGTTCAATAGTGGAGCTCAGATGAGGCTTTTGCCTTTTGGCCGGATATGGTAATAAAGGTCTGCAAATAGGAAAATAAGGAAGAAGGAGAAAACGGTGAAAAAAAGTTTTTAAGTAAGAAATACACATTTTAGGCGCGTGTATTTAATCACTTTAGATGCATCTGATTGTAGCTTTTTAAGGGGTAGATAATTTACTTTAAAATAGTTCAGGGGGGTAATAGGACCACCAAAAGAAAAGTTGTGTAGTTGGTAATATGGTCATAGGTCGGGGAGGATTTTATACATTATCCCTATAAAGTTTTGAGTTCTATTTGCTATCAATAAAAAGATTCATACGAGCAAATCAGCAAATTATATTTATTCTCAAGTCTTTTTATTTTGCGATTTTTCTTATTTTTCAATGCCATTAACTTAAATACTTGATTTCTATTCTTTATTTTTTTCTCAAAAAAATAAGATCCATTTGTTCATACACAAGTTCATAACATAGATTTAAAAAAAGAAAAAATATCAGGATATCATAAAAGATAGATAAGTTTGATAATCTATAAGGTAAAATTTCGCATTAAAAATTCAATTGAGATGGGAGGATGAGAATGTCTATTTTTCAAAGCTGGAAGAGTTAAGCAAAATTTGGAAATGTCTATTACTTTAATCCTTCTTTTAAAATTTTGGAGCAATGCTTTCTTTGGTTAAATCTCTTCATTAATTAAATACATGTAATAAAATTCAATCAATTACCAGAAAAAAATTAAGTACATTGGAGTAACATTGAAAAAGAGAAAGTAACTTTCACTACTCTAGTACAACGTCATAACGAATAATGCAACTTAAGGCTAAACAAAAATGGAGAAGAGAGTAATAGAAAGAGAAAATGCTATTTATAAAGGGAAAATGCATAAGTACCCCCTGACCTATATTCGGATTCCCAAATACACACTTTTTCTTTGCGGAAATCCTATTACCCCCCTAAACTTATTTTAAATGGAATTATTTGCACCCTTAACGCTGACGTGGCAGAGTGTGTGTATTTCACTCTCCTTAAAAAAATGATTTTCAGATTATTTTTTATTCTTTTTTATCATTTTTTCTTACTTTTTATTTCTTACTCGATGAACACCAAGGCCGAGTATGACCAACCTCAAGATAATACAGTTATGGTTTAGTAACAGAAAGAGCGAGATTACCGCAAAGGCCCGAAGATCCCGGCGTAAATTCCGGAACGAATTTGTACTTGGCGGGTAGACAACTGTCTAATAAGATTCCCTACTATAATCAGAAGTGTACCTTATTTGGGACCCCCTACTATATAAAGGGGATCTCATTCATTTGTAACGGACGATTCATTGACAAAGGAATATACATTCTTCACTTTCTTGCTTACTGTTCATCAGAGTTGCCTTATTATTTCGTTGTTCTTACTAACCTACCTCGAGGCCACCATAACTTGAGGTCAAGACATGAGTTGCACACTGGTTTGACTTGCTTTATTTCTTCAATTTATATATTTAACTCCTTGTTTACAATTGGTATTGGATTAAATCACATATCTTTAAAACCACAATATAAGTTTAATTATTACTCGAATTTTAGGATAAACAGTTTGGCGCCCACCGTGGGGCTAAGGATAATAGTGATTGTTTCAGTACTGATTCTGATGACACACGTTATTTACACACTTGTTCTTGTCAAGAATTTTTGTTCTCAGGTTGAAACATGTAAAAAAAACCAAAACACACCAGCACATGGTGATGATGGTCTTGGATTTCACGGGGAAAACAATAACGTAATTGCTCTAGGAGCCGGGGTGCCACCGGTTAATCCCGGGCGAGTGGCGGTCGATATCGGATCGCACATTGCTTTGAATGCGGATTTAGGCGTAGACCCTGAAAGGAGTGTACGTAGGGAAGGCCGATCTGGTGGCCAAGGAACACAGGGTGTGGGAGACGGGGGAGTTAGCCTCCAGGTACTATTCGAGATGCTACAGGCGCAGCAGGTTGCTATCGCTCAGCTTCAAAGTCAACATAAAACTCCGAGTGTGGTCGAGCCAGAAATCACTCGTCGTACTGAGCCGGTGCCAGAAAGGTCAAACGATAATGGATCATGGACTGATCCTGCAATTATGAAGATGCTCAAGGAGCTCACCAAAAGAATCGAATCGGGAGAGAAAAAAATCGAAGATAATGACAAGAAAGTGAAAACATACAACTCCCAAGTTGATCAAATACCTGGGGCACCCCCGATCTTAAAAGGTTTGGATGCAAAAAAGTTCGTGCAAAAGCATTTCCTCAGAGTGCGGCTCCGAAGCCCATTCCTAAGAAGTTTCGTATGCCGGATATACTTAAATACAACGGGACAACCGATCCTAATGAACACATCACTTCGTACACATGCGGGATTAAAGGAAACGACTTAAATGATGATGAATCGAGTCGGTTATGTTGAAAACATTTGGGGAAACTTTGTCAAAGGGAGCAATGATTTGGTATCACAACCTGCCACCGAATTCCATCGATTCATTTGCTATGTTAGCATATGCCTTCGTGAAGGCGCACGCTGGGGCCATAAAGGTCGCAACGAGGAAATCGGACGTTTTTAAGATAAGACAAAGGGGTGATGAAATGCTGAGGGAGTTCGTATCTTGATTTCAAATGGAATGCATGGAGTTGCCACCGGTCACAGATGATTGGGCCGTTCAGGCTTTCACCCAAGGGTTGAACGAGCGGAGTTCGATAGCATCACGGTAGTTGAAACAAAACTTGGTCGAATATCCAGCTGTAACCTGGGCAAATGTGCACAACCAATATCAATCGAAGATAAGGGTCGAGGACGACCAATTAGGAGCCCCTTCCGGTTCAGTACATCCAAACAGGCTAGCAGTTAAAACCTAGAGGGATATCGACAAGGAACCGAGGTCGAACAAGGAGCGATATCAACCATATACCGCGGATCGAAAGAGCAACGGATCGGGACGCAATCCTTCCCGGAATGATCGAAGGAACAATTGAGGACAAAATTCTAGGGGACTTATGAGTAATAGCGGTTTCGATAAGCACGTCGCTCCTGTAGAGGCACCTCGATTATCGGACTATAACTTCAGCGTTGATGCATCAAGCATTGTATCGGCAATCGGGAGGATCAAAGATTCTAGATGGCCTAGACCCATACAAACCGATCCTTCCCAAAGAAACCCAAATTTTGATGTGCAAATCTCATGGCACGCATGGTCACAAAATCGAGGATTGCAGGCAACTAAGGGAGGAGGTAGCCCGTCTATTCAATGAGGGACACCTTCGAGAGTTCCCAGTGATCGAGCCAAGAACCATTTCAGAAACAGAGACGCCAATAGGAAAGATGATCAGGAAGAACCGCAGCATGTCAATCATATGATCGTCGGCGGGGTCGATATTCCACAAGGGCCCGTATTCAAACGCACTAAGGTGTCGATTACGAGGGAAAAGTGGACCCCGAGATTATGTGCCCGATGGCTCCTTATCATTCAACGAGGAGGAGGCAGAAGGCATTTCTCAACCACACAACGACGCTCTGGTAATTTCTATCTTATTAGATAAAGTTCAAGTTAAGCGTGTTTTAGCGAATCCAGGTAGTTCAGCGAATATCATCCGATCAAGGGTCGTGGAGCAACTCGGCCTACAAGATCAAATTGTGCCCGTAGCTTGGGTCTTAAATGGCTTCAACATGGCCAGTGAAACAACTAAGGGTGAGATTACTCTGCCAGTGAACGTGTCTGGTACCATTCAGAATACCAAGTTCCACGTGATCAAGGGCGACATGAGGTATAAGGCCCTACTCGGGAGGCCTTGGATCCACAACATGAGGGCAGTTCCTTCGACTCTTCACCAAATGATGAAATTCCCGACGACAGATAGCGTGAAAGCAGTATACGGGGAGCAGCATGCTGCAAAGGAAATGTTTGCAGTTGAGGAGGTAATACCGCTATCAACGTTATTAACCTCGGAAAGATCGAGCATTAAAGGTAAATAGAAAATCAAATAGCAATCTCAGCCACCAGCCTCGACCGAATCGGGAAAGCAGGATATAGTAGAAGAAGAAGAGGACCTTCTGACTCCTCGAACCTTTATTGTACCCGAAGACTCTGACGCCACCAAATCAACGGTCGAGGAGCTGGAGCATGTTATATTGATCGAGCACCTTCCCGAGCGAAAGGTATACATAGGAACGAGGTTAACCCCCAAACTCAAGAAAAAACTTATTCAATTTCTTATCGATAACATGGATTTTTTTGCTTGGTCCATTTAGACATGACATGGATCCCACCGGAGATAACAACACACCGGCTAAGCCTCGACCCCAGGTTCAGACCGGTAAAGCAAAAGAGAAGGCCCCAGTCCGAGGTAAAGCATGCATTCATAAAGGATGAGGTAACTAAACTTCTTAAAGTAGGGCCCATTCGGGAGGTAAAATACCCTGAATGGTTAGCCAATGTAGTCGTAGTCCCTAAAAAAGGGAACAAACTAGAATGTGCGTAGATTACAAGGATTTGAACAAGGCATGCCCTAAAGACTCTTTTCCACTACCTAACGTCAATCGCATGATCGATTCCACGGCTGGCCACGAGATCCTTACCTTTCTCGCGCCTATTCCGGGTACAATCAAATTCAGATGAACCCGGAAGACCAGGAGAAGACCTCATTTATTACTAAGTATGGAACATATTGTTAAAATATAATGCCCTTCGGGCTAAAAAATGCAGGAGCTACCTACCAACGCCTAGTAAATAAGATGTTCAAAGAACAAATAGGTAAGTCAATGGAAGTTTATATTGATGACATGCTAGTTAAGTCCCTGCGCAGAGGACCATTTGGCTCATTTGCAGGGAACGTTCGAGATTTTGAGGAAATATAACATGAAACTCAACCCCAAGAAATGTGCTTTTGGGGTCGGCTCGGGCAAGTTCCTAGGCTTCATCGTGTCAAATCTGGGGAACGAGATCAACCCCGATAAAATCAAGGCCATTGAAGAAATCACCGTCATGGATAGTGTAAAATCCGTGCAGAGGCTAACCGGACGGATAGCTGCTCTAGGACGATTTATCTCGAGGTCATCGGATCGAAGCCGCAGATTTTTTCTCTCTACTCAAGAAGAAGAATGATTTCACCTGGACCCCGGAGTGTCAACAAGCATTAGAAGAATTAAAACGATACCTATCGAGCCCACCATTGCTTCACACCCAGAAGGCCGATGAGAAACTCTACTTATATTTGGCGGTGTCGGAAATCGCGGTAAGTGATGTCCTAGTTCGAGAAGACCAAGGTATGCAATTCCCCGTTTACTATGTAAGTCGAACCTTAGGGGAAGCAGAAACTAGATATCCACACTTAGAGAAATTAGCACTTGCACTAATAAGCGCTTCTCGAAGTTTCGGTTCGATTGGCCAAATAGGTCGCGAACTCAGTAGGTACGATATCGAGTATCAACCTTGAACAACCATCAAGTCTCAAATTTTAGCGGACTTCATGGCCTATTTCACGCCAACCCTGGTGCCCGAAGTTGAAAAGGAGCTCTTGTTAAAATCGGTCACATCATCCGGGGTGTGGACCCTTTTCACAGACGGCGCTTCTAATGTGAAGGCGTCCGGGCTAGGCATCACTTTGAAGCCACCCACAAGTAACACTATTAGGTAGTCCATCAAAACTTCTAGGCTGACTAACAATGAGGCCGAGTACGAGGCCATGATTGCAGGTCTCGAGCTAGCTAAAGGCTTGGGGGCAGAAGTCATTGAAGCCAAGTGTGACTCTTTATTGGTGGTGAACCAAGTAAACAAAAGCTTCGAAGTTCGAGAGGATAGGATGCAAAGGTATTTGGTCAAGATACAGGTAACTTTGCATCGCTTCATGGAGTGGACTCTAGACCATGTACCTCGAGAACAAAACAGTGATGCTGACGCACTTGCAAACTTGAGATCATCAGTGAGGAAGATGATATTATCCCCGGGATTGTCGTCCAATTATCGAGATATGTGGTCGAGGAGGGTCATGTCGAGATAAATTCTACAAGTTTGACTTGGTATTGGAGGAATAAATATATTGAGTATTTAAAAAATGGAAAGCTCCCATCGGACCATAAAGAGTCGAGGGCCCTACGAACCAAAGCTGCTCGATTCATATTGGATGAAGATGGAACATTATACAGAAGGACGTTCGATGGACCATTGGCGGTATGTTTAGGGCCAAGAGACACCAATTATGTTTTACGAGAGATCCACGAAGGCACTTGTGGAAACCACTATGGCGCCGAGTCTTTGATTCGCAAAATCGTTAGAGCGAGGTATTACTGGGATAACATGGAAAAAGACACTAAGGAGTTTGTTCAAAAATGTGATAAATGTCAAAGGTTTGCACCGATGATTCATCATCTTGGAGAGCAACTTCATTCAGTCCTATGCCTATGGCCATTCATGAAATGGGGATGGACATCGTCGGCCCTCTACCAACGGCCCAAGGTAAAGTTAAATTCATTTTGTTTATGACTGACTACTTTTCTAAATAGGTGGAAGCACAGGCCTTCGAGAAGGTTAGAGAAAAAGAAGTTATAGACTTCATCTGGGACCATATCGTATGTCGATTCTGGATACATGCCGAAATCGTATGCGACAATGGAAAGCAATTCATCAGCAGCAAGGTAACGGAGTTCCTCGAAGAACACAAAATAAAAAGGATCTTATCAATGTCGTATCACCCGAGTGGAAATGGACAGGCCGAATTGACAAACAAGACGATCATTCAAAACTTAAAGAAAAGGTTGAACAACGCCAAGGGTAAACGGAGAGAAGTTCTACCCGAAGTTCTTTGGGCATAACGAATGACATCGAAGTCAGCACGGGGGGCAACCCCATTCTCCTTAGTATACGGCTCCGAGGCCTTAATTCCAGTTGAGGCCGGGGAACCCAGCGCCATATTTTGACATGCAACGGAGGAATCAAATCACGAGGCTATGAATACTAGCCTCGAACTATTGGATGAAAAGGGAGAAACTGCACTTATTCGGATGGCTGCACAGAAGCAAAGAATTGAGAGATATTACAATAGAAGAACCAACCTTCGCCGCTTCGAAATCGGGGACTTAGTTATAAGGAAAGTCACCCTCAATACTCGAGACCCAAACCAAGGGAAACTAGGTCAAAATTGGGACGTACCATATTGAGTTATCGGCGTCATCGGAAAGGGATCTTACAAACTCGGCACAATGGAGGGCGGACAATTGCCAAACAATTGGAGTGTATCACTACTCAAACGATATTATTGCTGAGGTATGACTTTCTCCATTTTTCCATTTGTATTTGATACTAACTGATTGCAGGTGTTCGATCGAAGACGTCGAGAAAACTCTTCTACACGAAGACCTTAGGTTTTAAAGCACGCGTTGCACTCTTTTTCCCTTAGATCGGGTTTTATCCCAAATGGGTTTTTCCGGCGAGGTTTTTAACGAGGCAACAACTATGTGCTACCTAAGGAAAATTCAACAGTATCCATGGCTTCTTTTCAATCAACCTCGAATACTGGGGGGCATCACCCTCAGAGGTTATATTTTCGAGAAAAATACTTCACGCCAAAAAGGGTCTCGATAGGGAAACCTTGTAATGGGCCAAACGGTCGGATGAACCGTGTCCATATAGAATAGTCGAGTCCCGATGGCAAAACATATACGCATGTATGAATTATTCAAAGAAGTATTGTTTCAGTATCAAACACTTTGTGTCTCAAAGAAATTTGCTACTATACGAGCTCCATACTTGTGATTCTATGAGAAATGGCTCAAGGGCCAAATGTGAATACACCTCGAATACTCAGGGACTGTCATTGACAGTCAACACATTTGAGTTATCTAAACTCGGATTCATAAGACCTCAAAGAGGAACCCTCGACATATAGGCCAAAGCCATTGTACTCGGGGACTAAAATTTCGAACAAGTTCAAAATGTTATCGGGGAATATGTCCAAGAGGCACGGCCATACTGAAGGCTACGGCCGAAGTAACACGACTCGGAGACGTCCGAACCCCGCAATAAGAAATATGCCTTAAAATACTTCGGAAAAACCGGTTAAGACGCTATCCCCGGCAAAACGACTAAAAAAGGGCTTCGATAAAACCAGCCCTCGAAAAACCTTAAGAGGTATCAAACGTGCTAAGGCACAAAAAGAAAAGGGGTCTCAATCGGCATCGGACCCTCAAAAAACCCAATGGGTAAAAAACACATGCTAAGGCATAAAGAAATTTTTACTAAGTCTTTTAAGCCGAAAATGGAGAATAATAGTCATCTTTTAGAGGCCATAACGACCCGATCTAAAAAGTGCCTAAGGGCCAGTACACTTAGGGTTCGAGATCTTGTTCTCACCCAATCCGAACCCAAGGGTTCGATTATCCCGAGCCCAAATGTACAATAACTTGCTTATGGATCGGGAACTCACCGTTATTCGGCACATGCCCTTGAGGGTCAATGCCCTAAAGTTCGAACCATATTCGAACTTGACCATGGAAACTTCAAGGAAGCCATCCAAGACAAAGTCTCGAACACATCGTTCAAAGCATGAAACTATGCTAAAATTTTGCAAGGCAAGAAACATGAAAACTGAGAAGGCATTCAAGACAATTTTTCTTTTATATTTGAAAAAAGATATGTACAAGAGACCGACAAGAGGTCTTACAAAAAGAGAAAGTAAAATACAAAAAGAAAAATCCTAACTATGCCCAGGGCTGTTTTCTCCCTCGGGAGAAGCTTCCTCTTCGAGCCCCTCATCAATATCAGACCCACCTTGGTTGCCTTCATCATCATCGTCGGAGGAGGAGGAGACGAGAAATCTGGCATCAGCTTCGAGCGACTTTGCCTGAGCTATCTCTTCAGTGAGGTCATAACCTCGAGCGTGGATTTCCTCGAGGGTCTCCCTCCGCGATTGGCACTTGGCAAAATCATTACTTCATCGCTCTCGGAAGGAGGCTTCCCTTAACTGCGTTTGTGCAGCCTCAGTATCCCTTAAGTATACAGCAATGGTTTTGACAGTCGTGACCTTCGTCTTATCGACCTCACCCCTGGCCTCAGCAAGCTTGACCTCGAGCTCGTCGATCCTTTTGGCCTGGGCCGAACTTTTCTCTTTAGCACCCCAGAGTTGGGCCTCAACCGATTCCAGTTTGGATAAAGCAGCCTCCTTCTCCGCAGCAAGACGGTCCATATTCTCTTTCCACCAATTGCAATCGACCTTGACTTGATCGACCTCCTTGCGAAGCAGCTCGATCCTATCTAGTTTTTGCTGCAGCTGAGACATTCAAGTATTAGCCCCCACAGTTGGGTCGAGTAGACCGAACTCTTTCAAAATGACTGCTTGTCTAGCTCAGCCTCATCCTTACGAGCCTTGGCCAAGTCTGTCTGGAGGTTCCTGAGCTCCTCCTCCTTTTGACTGCAAAGGAGCTTCAAAGCGTACCTTTCATCCGAGGTCTTCTGAAGCTCGGCCTCGCATTGGCTTAGATCGGCCTTAAACTTGGCGAAAGCCTACACAGAAAAAGGGATATCAGTTAGGGTAAAGGGAGAAGAAGAAAAAGAAAATCGCAACGATAGGGATTAATGCTTACTTGGGAGAAAATGAGTCGTTGAGATCCGCGGCATCATCAACCCCGGTAAAGCAATCCCGGAAGGGATCCTCTTCACTGGGGACTCCAACCAAGTCAGGTATCTGCAGAGCCCGAACCTCCCTTATGGCTTCTTCGTAATAGGCCGGTAGAGAGGGAGAGTGACCCATTGTCATGGCCCCGAGCGAATCACTCGGGCATTCTGTTCAGTACTGGGGATTTTGGAAACCGCCCCCTCTGGTGTGCTTGTTGATGGCCGAGGAACAATCTCGACCTCGGGCGATTCAGGGGCCTTGCCCGCATCTTTCTTCGGAGCCTCTTCATCACGAGGTAGAATTTTTAGCTCGGAGGGCTTGGAAACTTCAACCGGTTTCCTGGTTCGAACCACCAACGGCGAGTCTTCGCCCTCGTTTTCTTCTTCATCATCCAGCTGGTGGACTGAGTCTATATCCACAGGAATGTGTTTCCTCCTGCGCCTTCGAGCTGGAGCCCTTTATTCTTGGGGATCTTCGGGCCTCGAGACCCTTTTCCTCTTATTATTATATTTCCCCGATTTCGGAATCGGGGACTCGGTTTCTTCCCCAGGCGGGGCCGGCCTCATTTCTGAGACGTCTCCGATGCCTGCACGAAGGAGAATTGCATATGAGTAAAGAAATGTCCCTAATAAAGAGGAAAATATCATAAGCTTACGAGATGAACTTACCATGATGTTTGGCTTCCCATCTGCCCTTCGCCAAGTCACACCAACAACATTCGTTATACGAGGAGGTCGCGGCTAGTTTTCGGACCCAGTCTTCGAGGTCGGTGAACGCATGGGGTATCCAAGCGACAACTGCAAAAAAGATGAAGGCATCACGTAATGCAAAAATGGAATACGAAAGGGCTACCAAACATTACTTACGATTGGGGCTTCATTTCTCCGGGAACGGCATTTTCTCCTCTGGGATGATACCGCAGCTCTTCACTCAAATGAACTGCTCATCCAACCTCGATCTTTGTCCTCGTCGTTGTTGGAAAAGAAGCCCTTGGTCGACCGGCGTTGGAGCTTGATCAACCCTCAGAAAAGGGGTCGATATAATCGGATAAGATGGTTAAGGGTGAACTCTAGCCCCTCGGCCTTGTTGGAGAAATAATGGAGCATGATCACTATGCGCCAGAAAGAGGGGTGGATCTGGCCGAGGGTGACCCGGTACCTTTTGTAGAAGTCAATGACGACTGGGTCGATGGGACCTAGTGTGAAGGGGTAAGTATAGACACTCAGGAACCTCTCCACATGAGTAGTGATACTCTCCTCGGGGGCGGGGATCTATACCACGACCTCGTCCCCCCAGCCACAGTCTTTCTTCATGGCCTCAAGGTGTTTCTCCATTATCGAGCATATATATCTCAATACATGCTCGCACCGGCCAGGAATCGCCGGGGGATTCTCGACTTTGAAGTCGTTCTTTGTGACACAGGGGCCGGGGACAATCTCGTAAAGAGCCGGCGCTTTGTTGCAGGCCGGCCGGGAAGAAGAAGAGGTAGCTTTCTCTTTCTGAGGAATGGTTTTGGAGCTCTTCACCATCGTTTCAGTGTAAAGGAAGCGGAAAGCGATGGAGTTTGATATCTTACGGCGCTAAAAGGGCGGAAGTAGCAGGTAGTGAGAGAGAGAGAGAGATGAAGAGGGGGACAGATCAGGGAAGTTTGAAGGTGGTTTAAAGATGGAAGTAAAGTTTTTAATTCGAATAAGGAGCCTTTTATTTATAAGCAAACGGCGACGGTTTGACGGCGCTAGTGGCCGACCGCCACTAGCAAGCATTTAATGTCTTGGGAAGCGAACAGACGGGATGTTTCGGTCATTTCGAGTGCTTATGTCATGGGGATGACGTCATCATCACGGGCTCCGGAAAATCGAGGCTCAAATCGTTTCTTATCATCTTATTCTAAGAAACGCAGGGACTATTTGTATACGGTCGAAATCAGGTATGCCCAATTTCGTATGCTCGGGGAGTTGCTTCGAGAAAAAGCTCACAACGGACCTGGCCGATGGCGGAGTATAGAACTTGAAGACCGAAGTGCTCGATGAAGACCAAGGTCGAGTATGACCAACCTCGAGACAATACCGTTATGGTTTAGTAACAGGATGAGCGAGATTACTGCAACGGCTCGAAGATCCCGGCGTAAATTCTGAAAAGGATTTGTACGTGGCGATTAGACAACTGTCTAATAAGATTCCCTACTATAATTAGAAGTGTACCTTATTTGGGACCTCCCTACTATATAAAGGGGATCCCATTCATTTGTAACGAACGATTCATTGACAAAGGAATATACATTCTTCACTTTCTTGCTTACTGTTCATCAGAGTTGCCTTATTATTTCGTTGTTCTTACTAACCTACCTCGAGACCACCATAACTCGAGGTCAAGACTTGGCTTGCACACTAGTTTGACTTGCTTTATTTCTTCAATTTATATATTTAACTCCTTGTTTATCAATTGGTATTGGATTTAATCACATATCTTTAAAACCACAATATAAGTTTAATTGTTACTCGAATTTTGGGGTAAACAAAAAGTGATTCCACAAATGCGATTTATAAGTAGCATTCCAAAATGGGATTTATAAATTATTATAAGTGAATAAGCATTACAAGTGGCTATTCTAAAATGTTATTTCCAAGTCACATTCACGATATTCGATTTACAAGTCCGATGAAAAAGCCCCAACAGGTCTGTCGGAATCATTTGCACATTTTATAGTGGGAGAAAAAACATTGATACTCCTACCTACAATATTATCTTGCATGGTAAAATATTTAATTATACCTGATTCCTATTTTTCGGAAAAAGGTTCAAAATGCCCCTAAACTATTAAAAAAAGATACCCTTCATCTACCTATTGGACTAAAAATATCCCTCCATCCACTTTTTTGGTTCACTTATGCCCTTTGACCGTTAGGTCAATGCTAAATTAAAAATTATTATTATTCTTTTTGTAAAACTTAAAAAAAAATTTACAAAATATTTTCGTTTTTTTAAACTAATGCACCAGTAGTCCACTAATTTAGTAAAGTCTTCTTCTTCTTTTTTTTCCAGTTTTAACAAAAAACAATTTAGTTTTTACAAAAAAATAATTTTTTTCATTTGTTTCAGTTTTTCTAAAGCATTTTTTTTGTAAAAACTGAAAAAAAATTGTAAAAACAGAGAAAAAAACATTTTAAAATATTTTCGTTTTTGAAAAATATATTTTTT
>NW_017670287.1:1112024-1115354 GCF_001879085.1 Nicotiana attenuata
CAGTTTTTTAAAAAAACAAAAAATATTTTTTCTTTTAAAAAAACTAAAAAACGAAAATAAAACGAAATGCTTTTAAAAAGTTGAAAAAATTGAAAAAAAATATTTTTTAAAAACGAAAATATTTTATTAAAAACATTTTTTTTCTGTTTTTACAATTTTTTTTTAGTTTTTACAAAAAAAAATGCTTTAAAAAACTGAAAAAAATATTTTTTTGTAAAAACTGAATTGTTTTTTGTAAAAACAAAAAAAAAATAAGAAGACTTTACTAAATTAGTGGACTATTGGTGCATTAGTCTAAAAAAACGAAAATATTTTGCAAAATAATTTTTTTTTTTAAGTTTTACGAAAAGAATAATAATAATTTTTATTTAGCATTGACTTAAAGGTCAAAGGGCATAAGTGAACCAAAAAAGTGGGTGGAGAGGTATTTTTAGCCCAATAGGTGGATGAAGGATATTTTTAAACCTTTTCCAATAGTATAGGGGTATTTTGAACCTTTTTCCGTTCATTAAGTTAAATGACTAATGATTATTTTGTAATTATGACTTTTTTATTTAAACTAATTAAATATTCGGGTGCTTTGATACGGCTTGGATGTTACAATAATCCAACACCGATGCAGCGACATTTTTGAAGGATTTGAGCAATATAGTTAACCATTAATGGAACACCAGAGCTAACAAGATCAAGATCGCACTTCTATCTCTAAACCATATAGTATAAATATTTGCCATGCTCCTACAATTGGCACAAAATTGTTTCAAACCTGGCTGGGCATATATTGAAAGAATAACAATTGCATGTAAGTTACTTTAACAATGCCTAGTTCCATGAACATAACAATAACAACAACGGCCCAGTAAAATTTCACTACTAGGGTCTGGGAAAGATAATGTATACGCAAACCTTACCCCTACCCCGAAAGGATAGAGAGACTGTCACCGAAAGATCCTTGGCTCATGAACATAAAGGAAGACAAATAAATACAATGCTCTTAAGTAGATCAATCAACTTTAATAGTAGCATATATACTTGGAAATTTTAATTCTTGATTTTTCTATAGTATATAAAATTTGTATATTTTTTTATATGCAACACACAGAAATATATATATGTATGTAAATAATATACATTTTTCGGCTATTATTTTAAAAACGACTATACATTATCATTTTTCCTTATTCGGCCTATCCGTTTAACCCGTCCAAAAAGAGCCCAATCTGCCCATTTAACTACCAATGATACCTAGTTCCATAACATAAAGGAAGACAAATTAGTACAATGCTCTCAAGTAGGTAAATCAACTTTAATAATAGCATATATACTTGAAAATTTTAATTCTTGATTTTTCTGTACAAGTAAAATCCCCTTCTTCTTTTTTCCATGTAGAAGGTTTTACTTTACATCCTTCCTTAAAATCCTTCAAATAAATCAACTTTAATACATATATACTTACAACAACAATAACAACCCAGTGGAATCCCACAAGTGGGGTCTGAGGAGGGTAATGTGTACGCAGACCTTATCCCTACCCTGTGGAGGTAAAGATGTTGTTTCCGAAAGACCCTCGGCTCGAGAGGAAGAATAAGAACAAGTAAATAATAACAACAAGGCCAGGAATTAATACATATATACTTGAAAATTTCAATTCTTGATTTTTCTGTACAAGTGAAATCCTTTTTTTTTTTTTTTCCTTTTTTTGGTCTTTTAGGCCAATTTTCTCAACCCCTTCTCTTTGCTAAGTGAAATGTTTTCTTTAAGAAATGATTAGCAAATTTATCATTCCTATAACAAATTACCCTCAAGATTGTATTAGCATCTGATCTATTCCATTTTCCTGTTGTTGGTGGCATAGGTAGTTTCTGTCCTGTTCCCACAACTCCCATTCCACTACTTTCACAAGCCACACTGCTGAAATCTTCTACTAATTGTTCAGTTGTCTGTCCCATTAATGCCACAACCCCTTCAACTATTTTAGCTTCTTTTTCCACCACATCTTCTAGTATTAAACCTTCTCCACAAGTACAAAATACTCTCTTTAAACTTTCAAAATCTTCCTCAATCATCTGATGATCCATTCTTGAGAAGTTTCGTCGGCTTCCACCGGCTAGTAAAACCATAAGATAGGCCTCAAAAGATGCCTTCATCACTTCTTTGAGTGCTAATGGTTGAGCTCGGTCGATGAGAATGGCACATAAAAGTGTCAGGTTCTGCTTAAGTATCCTTAAAGCTGGTCGAATACGTGCATTTTCAACATCATTTACGTATAGGCTTGCGTAGAATACATTGTTGGAATCGAAGAAGATCAGACGATAAGCTGCAACTTCTGATACGTGTTGAATGGCTTCTTGGATGGATGAACGTGTTGGATCGAAGAAGGAACAACATGCGAGCTGTCTATTCTTGTTGTAACGACTTCCTGGAGTAGCGATAACTCTTGAGGAGAGCGATAGTGTTTTGTCGAGGGAATTGAGTTGCTGAAGAAGGTAATGCAAGGTGTTAAGCCTTATATAAAGGCGTTGAGTTCCTCGGCTTGTTGAAGGGCGCGGATTGTTGTCTTCGTCTGTCAAATGCTGGTTCGGATCGTTTGATCCAACACTACAAGCAGCTTTCTTCCACAGTTTCACAAATCTTGAGTCTTGGCCACATCTTGTTAAAGGAGGAAGTGTAGGCATAAAACTCTGTTTTGACCCTGCAGATAAAGGGATTATTACACAAATAGCCGGTTAGATTCATTGTTTACTTTTCTTAGACAGTATAATATGGTTTACACATATTATACATGAATCATAGATATATTCTACATCCGATGGCTATTCTTAGCTTAAGCGGTTGACTGAGCGGCTATTTAGGTTAATTCTTCGCATAAAACCAAAAAACATTTAAGAACATAAACTATTTGAGCATCAAAAATGACTTTGGGCTATGAATTTTGAGGGAGAAGTTCTTACCACATGATGCAACAAAGGTAACATAATCTTTGAATAGTTGCTCTATGCCATCAGCAAGATCATTGACTAAATTCTCAGTGATGATTATCGGAATTTCGAAGAAATTGTCCACTGCTTCCTTGGCATGTTTCACTAGATCAATGGCTGATTGTGCATATGGCTCGCTTTTGGATTTTGGATTCCATGTCTGCATAAAAAATATTTTTCATTAGTTAACTCCTTCTAGTATGAGTATGGACCGAGGCAGAACCAGAATTCTAACTTTTTGGGTTCAAAGTTTTAGAATTGCGGCTTCAAGTGGTTGTTAATACAAATATACTGGTTGAGCATAAGTTACTAGGTTCTGTCGAGCCCACATACAGGCTTCTAGCTCCCCCCC
>NW_017670287.1:1115374-1128427 GCF_001879085.1 Nicotiana attenuata
TTATAGAAGTCCCTAATTTTAAGTTGAAAAAGTAACGAAACAACTTACTTCAGAGTCTTTTGATCTCACAAGAACCTCTTTCCCTTTCTTCAAACTATCTTGGATCCATTTCCTCAATAGGTTAATTTTGATTGAATCAACTTCATAAGGAATCATTTCCCTCACCATTGTTTTTCCTCCATCTTCACAATCGACCGAGTCCTCGACCACCATTTGGACTAAAACCTTTTCGAGTTTTCCAGCCCTCTGCAATACTAACGCTGTTTCGCTTGTGAGAAAAGTTGTACCTGCTAAGTATTGCCTTAACAAAGTTCCATAACAAGTATGTAATGTCACTGCTGCAACTCCGGCTGCAATCGGATGCCATTTCTTAAGGACAGGAGTAAATATTTCCTTCTCCTTAGTTGCCAATTCTTCTGTTTCATTAGCTAACTTAATGAGTGTATCGATCACGTCTTCACTTTCAAAACTCGCAACGTTTATATTCCGTTCTTCCAAGATCTAAGAAAAATGAAAGATGATGTTATTATTTGAACTGAACATGTATCGACAAGGGTTAACAACAACAACAAGAACAACAAACCCTGTGTGATCTCACTAGTGGGGTCTAGGGAGGGTAGAGCTATATTGCGCGGGCTCTCCAAAACGTTGTCGCACCCGTGTCGGATCCTCCAAAAAATGCACTAATTTGGAGGATCCGACACACATAGGCAACATTTTTAAGGAGTCCGAGCAACATAGGGGTAGAGTGTACGCAAACCTTACCCCTACCTGAAGAAGGTAGAGAGGCTGTTTCCGGGAGACCCTTGGCTCGGGCGATAAGGGTTAAAAAAGAAGTGCTAAAATACAAACCTTACTGAATGCAGTTCTTAAAGAGGAACGGATAAAGTGATTCACTCTATTCCCTGTGGTATCATCTTTCACATCCCCTTTTTCAGCAGCAGAAGACACATATCCCGGAACATCTTCCTCTAATATTTTCGATGCAGAGAACATGAGAGGAATAATATTTTCCATTAATCCAATATTTTCCGCGTGAAAACCTGCATGATAATTCAACAATCTCTTCTCACACCATCGTTTCATCGACGTTAAAACACTTTTTAACATCTTAAGATAAATACGCTCTCTGTCCACCTTCTTAGCATCATTTGCAACTTCAGTTAACATAGTCAATGTTGCACCGAGAAGGTCAGGTTCGATTTGGTTAGTCACAACATATTGCTCGAAAAGTACCCATGTAAAACACAAGTTATGAATTGATCTATTAATACCCAATGTAGACCATGTCTTTTTCATCAATTCAAGAAGCTCATCGATCTCATTGAGGACTAACGTATCGTCTTTAAGATCAAAGATCGAGCCTAAAAGAGCCGTGTAAATGTGGATATTGAGAGGGAATCCATCCGCCCAACGACAAGTATCATTAGGGGCGCCATCAGCACTTCTCCAAGCTAAGGAAACTACAGCATTGCAGAGTGATCTCATGGTTTCGGAATTTTTGCTCGTGTCAATAGGTTTATACTCACAAGCTTGAATGATCTCTCTTAAACGCGCTGCGGATGCATTGTCTTTTT
The DNA here is from genome assembly GCF_001879085.1 of Nicotiana attenuata. Classification (NCBI taxonomy): domain Eukaryota; kingdom Viridiplantae; phylum Streptophyta; class Magnoliopsida; order Solanales; family Solanaceae; genus Nicotiana; species Nicotiana attenuata. The sequence goes on from NW_017670287.1 coordinate 1,116,952, forward strand.
CTACGGGGATAGACGGGTAAAGGAGAAGGCCTATTTCAAGGATGCGAAGCTGGCGCTTTTGCCATAGATGGTATTCTTGAGGATCATTGAATTCGGATGGTTTAAGGTGGCGTAAAAGCTCCAATGGTAGGATTATTGTCTCTGCTCGCCTCCCCATCTGCACAAAGTTCACTCACATTTGTAAAATCCAATTTTGTAAAGGAAAAATGGAATAAAATGAAAGGATTCTAATAGATATATAAAACTTGAGCCAAATAATAGAGAGAAAATCAGGTAACAGTTATAATGACATACAAAAAGAAGGTCAAAGTGATCATATTCAAAAATGGGATCTTTACACAAATAGTGGTCGGATTTACTGATTTATTTTCCTAGCTGGTATACAGAGATTATACATTAATTATATATGGTTATACACATATTATATATAGATTATTCATATATTATACATCCATCTGCTATTTTTAATTTAAATTGTTGGGTGTATGGCTATTTAAGCTAATTTTTCTATTTATGAAAATAGCTTAGTGGATTCACTGTTTACTTTTCCTAGCTGGTATACATACATTATACGTTCATTATACACGGTTATACACATTACACATCGATTATACATATATTATACATCCACCTGCTTTAGTTTAAGCGGTTGGATGAGCAACTATTTAAGTTATTCCTTCTTTAAAAAAATTATGGTTATTTAGAAAAGGTGTTTCATTTTTTAAAAAATAAAATATTATTTTTGCTAAACCAATAAATTTTTCTTCTGGGGTTAAAAGGACTAAAACATGTAAATATAGACATTATTTACGTACTTGGCCAACAAGAGTTCTCATAAGAGTTTTCCTTAGCCTATTATCACTCTGCTCCGACACTTTCATCTGCAGCCTCATAATCTCCGCCGCCGTCAACGGCCTCCGTATCTTCGCCTGCGGCACCACGGTCGAGCCCGTTTTAGGGCTCGGCGTCCCGGCATTAGGCGAAGACGGAGCATTAAAAGTACTAGTCCTACGGGACGGCGACTTCTTCAACATCTTTAACCCTAATGCCGTTTTCACCCTACTAGTTATTGCCATCCCCACCCCGGGCGGCTTCGGCGATCCAGGACCCGACAAGCCCGAACCTGAACCCGGCCCGGGTCCGGACCCATTTCCTTCTCCTCCTGATCCCTCCGACGACGGATTGAGAGAATTAGAAATCGCCGCTGTTCTGCCACCGAACCCCGGCGATGACCGGCATGCCGTGAAGAATATCTCGTAAGCTGCCTCTCGAAAATCGTCTCGATCGAGGCCTTCGAGCTCCCCGAATGGCCATACGAGGTCGACGACGATGATAGGATCGTCCGACGGGGACGGATTCGGGTCGGGTTTTTGAGAGGGCTGAGTTTTTATATGGTGGGGAGGGTGGACCATAGTGGTGGCAGGCGGCATGATAGAATTTTGTTAAATATCAGGCGGCAGAGGAAAGCAAATGAGCATTATATTTGAATCTAATTTTTTTTGGCAGAAAAAGGAAGAAATTTTTTTTGATTTGAGACAAAGAGAAAGAGAGGTGGAAAGAATAGATGGTTAGGAAAATTCTGTTTGTTTTTGCGAAGAAAACGAGAAGCAAAAGTGGTTGAAGGAATAGAGTCGTTGCTAAGTGGCGCCAAATACGTATTTTTCGGTTCATCCTGTATTTTTTATTCTATTTGGTTGTATTTCCTTTATAAAAATTAGCTATTCTCTCCATGTCAAATGGTTAGGAAAAAAAATTTAACCTTAAATAAAATTAAATTTGAACAAATTTAACTTACAATTGCCATTTTACGTCTAATTATAAGTTTTTATCATATTAATATTATAGTTTAAGATTAGTCCCACAAAATATTATGGCATATTTAAGACCATAAATTTTAATTTTTTTTGGGAAACTTTGCATCCAATCAGGATTAGTATTATAGTTTAAGATTAGTCCCACAAAATATTATGGTATATTTAAGACCATAAATTTTAATTTTTTTGTGGAAAACTTTGTGTCCAATCGGGATCAAATGGAGGGAACAAGCGATCTTAGTCCAAAATTATTGTACGAAAATAAAATAAGAACGAAATTATTTAATAGATATATCTTTGAATTATTTGTAAGTTTTTAGTATAAGGTCACCAAATAACGACAATTGGCATAAAATATTCTCATAGAAATTCTTAAAAAGCACAATGATTGAAGATTTCTCTATGGGGCAGGATTTCATCCTCTCATGAGCTAGCTAATGGAGTCAACATTTTTCATTTTCAATAACTTACACATTTATCTTTAAAATTTCTTATTATTATATAATTATCGTTTAGTACTCCATCTGTCCTCTTTTATGTGATAAACATTTCTATTTAGTATGTCTCAACAACAATGATAACTTTCTATAATTAAAAATAATTTAACTTTAAACTTCACAATTTTACATTTGATGTCACCACACAAATATCTTTAAAAGTTCTTAGTATTTTATAACTCAAACAAATTTCTATTTAGTATGTCCTATTTCACTAGGTGATTTCTTTCTATCTAAGCGTTGGTGGACAGTGTTACCTGGTACCTGTTGCTGGTGGAAAGTGACAGGTGTCCCATGAACTAGCTGAGGGACGAGCAAACTAGCACGGACACCACTGTTATAAAAAAAATGATAAACAGTAGAAGAAGGATTTGCTTGGACAAAAATCAAGAGATAACTACTCAAATGTTATAACTTGACAAATATCCCCTAAAATCTTATTGTCTTGAGCAACCACCATGTGGAGGCCTAGGGGATAACCAATGTAGTTGAAAGGAGCACCATTAGAACAAGTCTTACTGGAAAAGCTGAAGGAGAAGGCTATTTCAGCCATGTTCATAGTGAAACTAAACAACAACAACAACTAGCTTTTCCCACTTTTAGCCCACGCCAGAAATTATATATATTTGGTAGTGAAAAATGTATAAAATTTGTATATAACACATAAATGTATATATACCAAAAATATACACTTTTTCGGCTATTATTTTGAGAGCAACTATACGGTTCATTTTCCCCGACAACATACCAAATATATTCCCACAAGTGGGGTATAGTGAAACTAGTCGAGGACAATTTTAAGGTGGTGCAGGGACGAACGGTCGTTCAGACAATCAGGGATGACACGATCATATCTCTCGCAGTTTGTGATTTTTAGGACGGAAACTATAGGCATGGCTGTACAATTCACTTCAAATTTCTCCAGCAAGTGCAAATTCATGATTTCTAAATGTTTGAGTTGACGAAAACCTGAAGCAGAGCAGACCATTTTCTTCCCCATATAAGCATCATCAGAGAGGATCAGACGCGCTAAATTAGGAAGCTTTTCCAAGGTTGGCATAGGATCTTCTTTAAGATGAGAATTATTAAGTACCAACTGAGTTAATTTCTGAGAGATTTCATCATATGGTGGTAGGTGGCCAGTATGTCCTTTGAAGTGCAATGTTTGAAGTACTTCACACCATAAAAATTCTCGTAAAACTGAATGCCTTTCCTCCGAGTAGCAATCCAAATCAACGATATCCGAATGCATAAGTATACTTGAACTCCAGCATATTATAGTGGAGTTCCAGGATAGTATGCTGGAACTCCAGCATAATATAATGGAGTTCCAGCATAAATACACTAGAACTCCAGCATAATATACTGGAGTTCCAGCAAGTATAATGGTCCAGTATAATATACTGGAGTTTGGAGCACCAGTGCTCCAGTCTCCAGTATATTATACTGGAGCCAGCAAAGTATACCGGTCCAGCATAATATGCTGGAGTTCATACACAAAGTGCACCGAAACTCCAGTATATTATGCTGGACCGGTCTCTATTGCAGCAAAACGGTGGCTATTTTTCATTGACTTGGTAAACGCTTGCTATTTTTGATGGAAGATATAAATGTTTTCATTTCCTCATCTTCCATAGCACGTCTGCAACAACCATTTCGGTTGATTCTTTCACTCTCAGATCAAGTACTTGCAAGTGCACCAATTTTCCAATAGACGATGGAAATTCCTCGAGGACACACCCTTTGACACTCAGATACCTCAAGAGCACTAGATTAGATATACCCCGTGGTAGTTTCTGTTCTTGAAAATTAATCCCATCAACATCAAGAATTCTGAGCACTCTGAAATCCTTAATATAAGCATTTCAAATTGCTTCCTGTTTCCACCAACAACTCGAAGACTCCGAACATTATTAGCAACTTTTTCATAAGCAACAGAAAGTTCATGGTCACCCTGATATACGACAAGTCGAGGTGGTAATGTTTCAGATGGGAGCGAACAATCATTTTCTCTTAAATTTACAATTTTGAGAAAACGTTTTTGTTCACCCCATGAGACACATAAGTTTTTTATTCCTCCAATAAAGCGGCAAGCCTTGAATTTCTTTTCAGTAGGAACTTCCTCTTGTGGCAACCCTATGATGTTAATATATGCCAGTTCTTTCAGATATTGTTCCATCAGGTCCATCATTCTCTCCCCTCTTAGCACGTTCTTTTGTGGATAAAAAAAAGCCTTCAATCAACCACAGATGAAACAACTTTTTGGTTTCTGTTTCTGCATCTTCTGAGAACTGACCCAAGTGAAGAAAGCACGGTTTCAAGTGATCTGATAACTCAGTGTTCATAAAAACCCGAAAAATCGAACCGAACCAAACCAAACCGACCAAAAAAACCGATACTTTTTGGTTTGGTTTGGTTTTGGTTTTGAATTTTAAAAACCGATCAAATTTGATTTGGTTTTGGTTTTAATCTGAAAAAACCGAACCAAACCGACTATAGGAGTAGCTATTTCTCAAAGGGCAATTGATTTGATAGTGTTACATTGGAAATGTGGTCGCCGGAATATGTGTTTGGTAGTGTATGTCTTATATTTAAGAAAAAAACGATAAATAACCGAAAAAACCGAAAAACCGACATAAACTGAATCGAGAAAAACCGACTTAATTGGTTTGGTTTGGTTCTAATATTTAAAAAACCGACTTACTTGATTTGGTTTCTTTTTAGAGAAAAACCGATCCAAACCGAACCATGAACACTCCTACTCACTATAAATTGTAGAAAAGAATGCAGATACATATGTTTGGATATTTTTATACACTATCTCCCACTCCTCCGCTCGTTTAGGTGCCAAGTAAAATGCAAGTTCCTTGATAAGCTGTGGCACGCCTTTACAAGATCCAACCATTTTCCTCACTATTACCATCTTTTCTTCCGCTAAACATTGTGCAAAAGTTAACTTTATCAGATGTCAGCTAGGAGTGAAGTAGAAAACAAAAAGCTGCTAAATTACATGATAATTAACATGTAAACTTTCCACTTAAAATATCATTGTTCACATTTTCTCGTAACAGAATGAGTTTAAGGTTTCTTCGACCATTACTGAATACTTTTAGACAACAGAACTTACTAAATAGTCTCCTGTTCTTTCTTGAGACGTCATGTCATAGACAGAAATAAGTGCGGAAGAGTTATAAACATAACAAGATCTTGAAGTTAAGCTTGTGTTAGTGGTGACAGCTCGATGTTTTAAGTTTGGAGGTGAAGAAATTCCAGGTACTGTGCCAAGACTAAATATTTAATTTCTAAAATTATATATTGATTTTCTTGCAGAAATAATGTAAAAGGATTGGTATTCTCTAACCCTAAAGATTCTCCACAACTTTTATTAACATTTACATCTCTAAACAGATTAAACTGACTCCTACCAAACACTGAACCTAATGTAAGCATATCGCCATGACTAATAGCCCGTTTGACCAAGCGGCAAAAATCAGCTTATTTTGAGAAGTGTTTTTTTTTCAAAAGTGCTTTTCTCAAAAGTACTTTTGGTGAGAAGCAGTTTGGGTTTGGTTAATTAGTTTGAAAAACACTTCTGAGCAGCAATTAGTGTTTGGCCAAGCTTTAAAAAACTGCTTCTAAGTGTATTTTTCTCAAAAAAGTACTTTTGGTTAAAAGCTACTTTTTTCTGCTTCTCCAAAACTGCTTCTGCTTCTCCTCAAAAGCACTTTTTTTCCTTCCAAAAGCTTGGCCAAACACCTCAATTTTTTGCCAAAAATGCTTTTGGCAAAAAGAAAAGCACTTTTGGCCAAAAAGAAGTTTGGCCAAACAGGCTATAAGCCTTAGTAACTAGTTGGTAGTGCCCATATGGATTTTTGCGTCCATTGTGTTAATGTTCAGTTTTTTCATTTAAGTTGCATGACTTTGAGAAATTTAGGTCTTTTGAAAAAACTCATGCCATGTGATTTTATGTCTACGGCGTCCCCATTTAACACATTCCATCATCATGGTTTTCTCCTCAAAAAGTAAGCTCCATTCCCCATTGGAGTAACAGTAGAATAAAGATCTGGGAATATCTTTATTAAAGGGCTATCACCTGTCCATTTATCTATCCACATCTTCACTCTTTTGCCATTACCAAGAATTGTACTGTGGCGAGAGGAGTTGGGGCGTATTCTTAGTATTATTTTGAAATTCTTATATATTACTGGGATTAATTTGACAGCTTGTTTGGATGGTTGTTAAGTGTTGTACCAACGAAAAGTGCTACTTTATGGAACGACCGATTTGGTGTGATCGCATCGTTACCTTATTTTTTCCCTCTCATCTTACCTTCCTTATTATTAAATAATTCTATTTTATCCTTTATCCTACCTTTCTATATAATAATTAGGCGGAATGGCTTCCTGGCCACTTAGACTTGTAGGGCATTTGAAAGCCGATATATGAACTTCAAATTTTCCCATTTGAACACTCGAACTCATGATTCTCTTAACTAATAAACACATTTGACCGTTGACCATGCCTATGTGGAGGAGGGGTCGATGACATGGCAATAATGCGTGCACATCACTTCTATTAGGCGCGTAACTTGTCATTTTGTTGACTAGTTTTTATAAAATAACAAAAGGACAACAAAGAAAAAAGAAAAAAAGCAAAAGAACGTAACCCTTGTTTCTTCCGTCACCCCCCCCCCCCCTCCAGGTCCAACTACATCTTTTTCACTCTCTTCTCTCTTTCATCCCATTATCCGTATGTGTTTCAGCATTAGGATAGGTATAATTCGATGATACTCATCAAATCCAGTTCCAAAGACACTTGTTTAGTAGAATTATTTTTTTTTGGTCACTTTCTTCTCTTTTTTCCTTTTATTAATAAAGTTCTCAACTTTATAATTCTCAAAGTGATTTGGGTTCCTGAATTTAATGACATGGGTCTATGTTAAAAGGCTTGAAATCAAGAATTCGGAAAAAATAAATTCAAAACAATTTTGCCTTTTTGATAATTTTTCTGTTGTGTAAATTGAGATTTGGATCTTTTTTGATAATACCATCGGAGAAGACGTCGGCTAAAGCATTTCGTCTAGCATCTTTCTTTTTAGATCTGCTCTTTGGATGGTTTTAAGAGTGAGAATTTCGAGAAAGAAAAAAGGGATAATCAGAGGATAGGGACTCAATTTTGCTGTTGACTTCTTTTTTCCGGTGATATGCCGTTCATGTTCTCTGATCTAATTGATTGCCGGTGTCAAAAAAGTGAAGCACTAATATTTTTGTGTCAATCTTTGTATAGTGGTCTAAGTGAGGAGACGATTATGAGTAATGAAGGAGGATTTTCAGAGAGTCATTTAAATGACAATAGCTTAGGAGATTTTGTTGGCAAAATTTGAAGGGTTTCCGGTTGTATTCCCATAGTGATGAAAGGATGCTTATGGGAGAAGAAGAGAAGGATAAAGGATTTTGAATTTTGATAAATTAATTTTTATAAAATGGTACATACTCATTACACGTGTTAAATAATAAAAGGCTTAAAATGTGACGTGTCATCTTTGTCAACGCAGTTGAGGATCACTCGTTGGTGGAGGCATTTATATATCCAATTTATCAAGTAGGAGTGTTCAAATGGGAAAGTTGCAAGTTTGTCTATCGGCTTTACAAATGGTTGCAAGTTTAAGTGGCCACGATGCCATTTATTCTTCATATTATTGGTGCATGACATCATGAAATGACAACAAACTATATCATCTATCCAATCATTGTATAATCAAAACGATACATTACAATACAATACAATACAATATATACTATACATTATAAAACGATACAGAACAACCATCCAAACAAATACTTGGTTATCTTTACTTTACCGACTACATGATAAGTTAACAATAAAATTATAGAGATAGTTTAAGATAAGTTTGGGTTGGGAAATTCACCAACCTGGATACTGGGGAGAGAACACTTGAGTAAACAAATCCCAGCTTTCGTACTCATTCAAGGTCCTCATATTATGGAAGTCATGCTTTTCAGATATGTATTCAGCTACAGATACTTCCCGGGTTGTCACTAGTATTTTGCTACCTTTCTTAAGCCGTGGCAATGTTATATGCAGCGTTTTCCAAGCTTCAATGGACCGTATGTCATCTAGGACAATTAAGCTCCTCTGAGATCTAAGGCTTTTGCTAATTTCTTCAAGCAATTGTTCTTCCGAGTTCGACATGTTTCTGTTCTTTCCATCGATCTGTTCATGTATTTGTCGAAGTATATCCTTGCTTTTACAATTCTCGGGTACATAAATCCAGATGCGATACTTAAAGTTACCAGTAACAAGCTGGTCATTGAGAATAACATTAGCCAGAGTTGTCTTCCCCGATCCAACAACTCCAAATATTGGGATGATCAAGACTCCCAAGTGGGAGGACGACTCGGGGATGTTGGACATCGAGTGAGAGGATGACTCGGGGATGTTGGGCACCAAGTGAGAGGACGACTTGGGGATGCTACGCACAGAGTGGAAGGACGACTTGGGGATGTAGGACACCAAGTGAGAGGACGACTGGGGGATGCAGGACTCTGAGTGGGAGGATGACTTGGGGATACACGACTCCGAATGGGAGGACGACTCGGGGATGCAGGACTCCGAGTGGGAGGACGACTTGGGGATACACGACTCCGAGTGGGAGGACGACTCGGGGATGTTGGGCACGGAGTGGGAGGACGACTCGGGGATGTTGGACACCGAGTGGGAGGACGACTCGGGAATGTTGGGCACTGAGTAGGAGGACGACTCGGGGATATTGGAGATGGAGTGGGAGGACGACTCGGGAATGTTAAGCACAGAGTGGGAGGACGACTCTAAGATGTTGGACACGGAGTGGGACGGCGACTTAGGGATGCAGGACACCGAGTGGCAGGACGACTCGGGGATATCGGACACCGAGTGGGAGGACGACTCGAGGACACCGGACACCGAGTTGGAGGACGAATCGGGGATACTGGACAACGAGTGGGAGGACGTCTCGAGGACACGGAACACCGAGTGGGAGGACGACTCAGGGATGTTGGACATGGAGTGGGACGACGACTCCGGGATGTTGGACACGGAGTGGGAGGAAGACTCAGGGATGCAGGACGACGACTTGGGGATCCAATACATCGAGTGGGAGGACGACTCGGGGATGCTGGCCCCGAGTAGGAAGATGACTCAGGGATGCCTAACCCGACTCCAGATAACGTAACTCCAAGCACTTTCTTCTTATCCTCCTCAATACCAAATAGTTGTTGGGGCAAAATAGGAGAACATCTCATTTGACCTTGATCTTCCTTCTTATTAACTGCATTATAAGCAATTCTGATTTGCTCGCAGTTGAGCTCAATATCGTATCTAATCTGCTGGAGTGTAAGTGCAGCATCTCTTATAAACATCGTTTTTATACCTTTAACTAACCCCATTTTAGACGAGCTTCCTCTTGATTTTTCCACAACATCCTCCATTCGATAAACGAGATATTCAATTCTCCTAACTCGCATCTCAATTTCCCTTGCGCCATTTGTATGTTGTTGATTCTTATTGTTGCCTTTTAACAAAAGTTGCAACCGATTTAGCTCTCCTGATAAAGCATCTAAATGTTCGGTTACTGATAAAATCGATGGAGCTGATTCTTCTGCCAAAACTAAACCACGCAGCCTTTCTCGGGCTAGCCAGAGCAATAGCTCCGACATAGTAGTAGTAATAGTAGTCAATGCCAGGTATTTTTTTCGTCTGCTTTTTTTCAAGATAGAAAGTCACTTTTAATAAAGGGGAATAATATATAAACGGACCCTCAAACTTGGCCTTAGTTGGCAAGTATGCCCTCAAACTTTGAATGTGCACAAGTAGGCACCTCAACTTGTATAAAGTTGAACATGCAAACACAAATGCTGACGTGTCACTGGCACATATATTTTGGATGTGCCTAGATGATCATTTTGTAAGTTGGTGTGTTCAACTGAGAAAGTAGAGATAAGTTGAAGTGTCTACTTGTGCACCCCCAAAGTTGGAGGGCATACTTGCCAGTTGAGGTCATGTTTGAGAGCGTGTTTATGTATTATGGGACAATTACAAATATTCCACTTTGCAAAAATTGTAAAGCAGTGCGACATAATAATCTACGTTGTCATTAAATATTATGGTGGACATAATATTGTATCGGTCAGAAATCTGACCAATCGACCGTCGTGATATCGACCCCGTCTCAAGTACGCTCCCCAAAGCAATGACCAGCGAACCTGACCTCGCCCAATCCGCATCAAATACGAAGCAAGCGTTGAGGTCGCCCCCTCTACCTGGTCGACCAAAAGAAGGCCCAATGGGCGTGAGGCCCCAACTATAAATAGGGAAAAAAAAAGAGTTATTTTAGGGGGGCTGCTCCAGATATTTTGGGGCATTCTCTCTCTCTCTCTCTCTCTCTCTCTCTCTCTCAAGAAAGGAAAAAGAATATCCCTTCTCCAAAAAGAAAAAGCCCCGGAAGAGGAGAGATAAACGGATTCCCTGAACCTCTCCCAAAAAAAAGGCAGGATCGATCTGGAGAATAGAAAATGGATTACTATTCCCTGAACCTCTCCAAGGAGAGGCAGGGCCAATTTTCATGATCAATAAAGTCTCTTGAATGTCATCTCTATTACGTCTGCTATCCTGTTGCTTCAGTTCTTAATTCGTTATTAATTATGGTTGGCTATGATTTACCCCTTTTTATACATTTGATTGATTTGCTTAAATATTGTTCGGCGCAATATTTTAAGTCAAACAATTTGGCGCCGTTTGTGGGGATTTCCTAGCAAGAACTCTTAGTTCTTCCCGAATCAAAGGAAAAGCATCAAGAGGATAGCTCGATTCAAACCAGAATCGACGGAAACGCGCCAAACAGAGAAGATGGAGAAGCCGTCCCTCGCTATAACTCCCACTCATATTCCCCGCCGCGTCAGGCCGGAAAACGGCGCAAAAGCACCGCAAACGAGAAATCGAAAATGAACCTGGAACAATTTGAATGTCTTGATCAAGCAGATGAGCGTAACGCGAACACAACATGTGATGCAGGCTAAACGCCTTCGCCATCAAAACAGTATAGTTCGACCTCGCTCGAATTGGGACTCAGGCTAAATGCCTTCGCCATCAACAGTGCAGTTCGACCTC
>NW_017670287.1:1128452-1161138 GCF_001879085.1 Nicotiana attenuata
TCGAAGCCCACTCTCCGCCTCTTTGGTGGCTCGTCCTCCTCCCCGGTCGACGACGACTCAGCTCGCGGACGAACGGTACCGGACGGGCCTTCATCCTGAGGCACGGCCCGGGCTGGGTTGGTGAGAGCCACCAACTCCACAGATGTCGCCCTCGACGAAGGACGAGCTACAGATGGAGCACTAAGCCGAGCGACTGCACCCGGGCGACGAAACGCCAACTGAGGGGCCCGGGTTCTGCGAACCCTCCCTAATCATAACGAACAAAGTTCAGGAAATGAGAAATGGACAAAAGAGGTCGGGAAGTAAGAAAGCAATCTCACCTGTGAGGGGCCTACGACCGAACTTCAGATGGAACGACGCCCAAGTGCGAATCCCCGCTGTGTGGGGCAGGACGGCCTCTACCCATTCCCGGATTCCCTCCAAGGGCGGCGGCGGCACCTTCTCGGCTGCAGAACATCAGAAATAAGTCTACAGGTAACACAAGACATAAGGGAAGATAGACCGAAACGAATTCTGGCGACCGAAAGCAGATATTTTCTCACATAAATTAAATGTTTTCTAGGTTCTCTTATTTCGGTGATGATGCAATTAAGCACGCAAGTGTTATTTCAATTCTTTTGTATTTTATGAAATCAAGTTCTCATTATTTTTTAATTTCTCATACTCACTTGCAGGGGCGGATTTAGGGGGCGGAAGGGGGTTCACCCGAACCCCCTTCACCGAAAAATTACACTGTATATAGAAGGCAAAATCTGTTTTTACCTCTATATATTAAGTTTTGAACCCCCTTAACACAACCCAAAAGTGTAGCTTAGTGGTTAAGGGGGTTCAAAACCTTCCTAAGGTCATAGGTTCAATTCCCACTAGCTAGAATTTTTTTTTTCTTGCTTTTTGGTGAACATTTGAGGGATCTAAGATGCCTTTGAAAGTGAATAGGGTAAATTGGATTGGTGGGAAGAAAAATATATTGAATTTTGTGGTCAGTGACGAAGCTAGAATATGAGTTACGTGTTCGGTTGAACTCAATAGCCTTTTTTCAAATTCAGTAGGATTCGGCTGAACTCGGAAACTTTTGCTCAAAACATGTATTTTTTTAAAAAAAATTATTGAATATATATAAATTATTAATTTAGAACGCAATAACTTAAAAATCTAAAAACCCGAAACTATAAGTTTTAAAGCCTCAGCTTATGGTTTTAGGTTGACTTTTTCTTCTTAATAAATTCTTTTTATTACTATTAAGGGGTGGGAAATGGGGAAGAAAAATATTACACAGAGAGAGTTTGATGCTCACCACATCGTGAAAGATGTGGAGCTCACTCGTTGGATTGCTGATTTTGCTCCTCACTTTCACTATCTGCTAAAGGGACTTAGAAAATAAAAAAGCGTAAATCTTTCATTTAAATTTAGATATGAAGTTAGGCATAAATTTATGAATTTCAAGCATAAATATATGGAGTTCAGCCATAAATCTCTGAAGTTCGCTTTGAACAAACATTATGCTAAACTTTATTATAATTTTAGACGCAAACTTTATAAACTTTAATTACATACGTCTGAAATTATTTTGAAGTGACTAAACTTATAATAAATTTATAAACTTTGGTTATGCCTTAAATAGGATCCCAAAATTAGCTATCTGTGCATTTGCCCCAAGAAAACAAAAGAACTAATGATCGAGATCTGAATGATTAAGATTCTGATAAATAATAAATAAAAGCATTTTTTGACTAAAATTTAAATGATTAGGATTCAAACTTTTACGTGCAAACAAATGAGGCTACAATACTTATTATTGATCATGACTAGAATTTTTTCTCTTCTTTTTTTTGTCCCAGAGAAAGCATTCAGTTCAAAGCTTTAACTAAGGGGTCTAAAGAAGCGTCGCATCCTAACGGGGTGTGATGTAGACAACCTACCTTGATGCAAGTATCAGTGGCCTGATTCCATATCTCGAACTCATAACCTATAAGTCACACGGAAACAACTTTACCGTTACTCCAAGGCTTCCCTCGAAAATCAATAATACTTACCATTTCAAAGGAAACTTCTATGGAGGTGAAGTTTTTAGAAATGTCTTTTGAAAAGTTAAACCTTGTATAGATATATTGCTAAATATATAAAGCACCCCTCTAAGTTGTCCCCAACGATCATTTAAACACTTTAACTTGGCATATGACCAGATAGACACCTCTGCTTGGAAGAACGGTATCTCTTAAACCCTTCACGCTGACATGGCAAAATTTGTGTGTTACACTCAGATCTGAGCGCGTGAATCTCTTTAAAATTAGCTATGTTCTTTTTTTCTCCCTAAAATCAACATGGACCCCACCTAATTCATACCTCTTTTTACTCCGATGTTCCTCCACCATCCTCTGCCCCAAACTATCTTCTCCACCTCCACCTCCATGCTAGAAAAAAAGCATATCAAGGACACAACTTTCATCACTACCACAATCAATGTCAACCACTAAACAAAGTTACAAACCCAAAAATAATATGTCTCCACCATTACATCACCACCGAACCATTGTTATTTCCTTCAATCTCCCTTATTGACCCCAAATCTTGAAAAAAAAAACTCATCTAAAACCTTCCAATTTCACCACAATTAGATCTGACAATTGGTTCTTTGCGCTGATAATATTAATCAAGTGGGTTGGTACGATTTTGATTTGGTTTTGGGAAGAGAAAAAAGAGTGAAGCGGGCTTTGGTGGCCGGCGGCGTAAGGGTTAATATACGACCAAATAATTGAGTTGGGGCTTCAAATGATTCTTTGGTAGAAGAAGAAAGGATTTCAACAGTGGGCTGACTCTAGCTTTGGGTTAGAGTTTGAGTCTCCGTCTTAGTTTCGCCAGCGGCTGGTGTTACAACGACGGAGACGGTTTCTTCCACCACTTTCCTTGCGGTGACCACTGTTGTGCGCGGCCTTCCTCCTCGTTTTTTTGGTTCCATGTTCGCTTTCTTTTTTAGCTCTGTTTCCCTCTGTTTTTAGTTTGTGCTTGAATTGGAAAATGTACGGTGGAGCTATAAGGTCGTAAGGTTTATGAAGAGAGGGATTTCAGCTTTTTCTCGAAGGGAGAAAGGAGTCTTTTTCTTCCTTCTTTTAATTAAAGAATTACAAGTATTTTTTATATAAACTATAATATATTCAAGAAATACATGTCATTCAATAATTTGTCAGATTGACATATCATTAGCGAGTGTAACTCACACATGAGGCTTGTTGAACTCGAGTGTTCACGAGACACACCTGTGTTAAATATAAGTGTCTGTCTGGTCATATGCCAAGTTAAAGTGTTCAAGTGATCGTTGAGGACAACTTTAAGGGGCGCTTTATGTATTTCGCCTTTAAAATTTTACAATTTCGTATATTTGGTCGACAACATTGATCTCCAAATGAAATTAGATACATTGTTATTAAAGTCACTAAACATTATCTTGCCACTGGAAGAGAATAGTTAATAGAAATGAATTCACAAACTTAGGAAAACATGAAGTTTCAACCATTGGATAAACACCAGTCAAAACTTGAAGCAAGGGATTTTTTATTTACACATATCTCTGACTCCACTTCGATTTTCTAGTACCTTGCCGTTGTTTCTGCTTGGCTATTGTTATTGCTTTCTTCCATCTGTTTTTTCGGTTCATACTTTGTTAGTTTCATTTTTCTTTCTTGTTGTTGATATTTACCTTTTTCTATTCTTCTCGAGCCGAGGATCTTTCGGAAACAGCCTCTTTATCTCCCTCAGAGTAGGGGTAAGGTCTGCATACATACTACCCTCCCCAAACCCCACTTGTGAAATTCTACTGGGTTGTTGTTGTTGTTGTACATATCTCTCACGAATCCTTTGTCCATGAAATTTTGCAAGTTTTTTGAAATTTTTCGAAAATGAGTTTTTTTACCACTTTTTCAAAAAAAAAAAAACTAGAAAATTTCTCTTTCCCCACTCACAAAGCTACAATATTTTTTCAAGTGAAATGTATGTCCAAACATAATTTCAAATTCCAAATACCATTTTTCAACTTAACTCCAAATACTACTTTTTTCAAAAATTACAATTTTTATGTCCAAACGCCTACTAAATTTCAATAATTCAAATTCTTACAACAACAACAACAAACCCAATATAATCCCACATAGTGGCGTCTGGGGAGGGTACTGTGTATGCAGACTTATCGCTACATTGTGGAGATAGAGAGCCTGTTCCAATAGACCCTCAGATCAATTCAAATTCTTACAGAAAAGGGCAGCCCACTGCACTAAGCTCCCGCTATGCACGGGGTCCGAGGAAGCGCCGGACCACAAGGGTCTATCTTAAGAATTCAAATTTAATTCATGAACAAACACAATTGTGTTAAAGTTTAAGGGATATTTCTGCTCAAGAAATCTTTGAAGATAAGGATGAAATTCTGAACCATCTGGGAGCAATTCTACTTTCTCGCAGTTTTCAATATTGAGATGAGAAAGTCGGGGCATCGCCTTATCTCCTGTTAGGGATATAGTAGATATGCCCTAGATTCAATCTCATATTTGATGATTTGAACATATTTTTGTGAACGTTATTTGATATAAAATATATATGGCATTTGATATTCTTTTATTATTGTTATTAATTGCTTGATTAATTTGATAAGGTCTTTGATTAAATTTTGAGACTTGACATTGTAATGGAGATCATGATAATGAGAATAAAGTTTCTTATAATTTAATCTAAATTCTTTTTGATCGTAGGATTATTAATTTGGACATTAGTAATCCGGTTAGATCAATATTTATGTGATCGTCTTTATGGGATAAAGATTAGTTGATCTCATTAACTGAATCACATAGATAGATGATGCATATAGAGATATGATCATTGAACCGACTCATTGGATAATTCCTAATGGTTAGAATTATCATAAACTGTCAATAGGATATTATCTTGAAGAATGTGATGTAAGAGTTTCCTTTGACCCGAGATCGTCATAGTAATTGACAAGTTATTTGTTGTGCTTTATTACTAGACACCTATGGCCCTAGGGCGATAGTTGAAAGGATATTGGGTACGATTAAATAATTGTAGAATTAGTGATTGAGCAAGATGGAATCTGTCAACTCTTGGTAATGAGTTTAAGCTCCATGTTGTCATGAATTATAAACGACCAAATTAAGTCCTTGGCCAGGGAAATTGAATGAAAGAAGAAAAGAGTTTCTTAGGTCATTCAATGGTCGATTATATTTGACATGAACACATAGTTGGTCGCCTATTAGGATTTGATAGTTGAACCATATCCTAGAGTGATCCAGAGCTATAAGGACAGAAGGAATTACTACATTATTCTTCTACTGGTTCTTGAGAGTAAATTGTATACTTCATTCTGTGATGACCCAAAATGTCATCAATTGCTTTTAAATTGAATTCTGTGTTCCGAGGCCCTAAAATCCTCTTTTATCTTTACCTCGATTTGCATGCGCAGTCCGGGCATGTAGTCGGAAAGCTTAAACGAGAAAATCTGTGAAAAATGATAAATTTTGACTATAAAATGAATTAATTTGACTTCGGTCAATATTTTGGGTAAACGGACCCTGACCCATGATGTGACAGTCTCGAAGGGTCCGTAGGAAAATATGGGACTTGGGCGTATGCCCGGAATCGAATTTCGAGGTCCCAAGCCCGAGAAATAAATTTTTAAAGAAAATTGTTTTCTGAAATTTGTTTAAAGGATTTGGAAATGAAATTTTATTAGAACATGTTGGTATCGGGGCCGTATTTTGATTCCGGCGCCCGGTACAGGTCTTATATATGATTTAAAATAATTCTGTAAAGTTTGGTAAGAAACGGAATCCGTTTGACGTGATTCGAGCCTTAAATGCAAAAGTTGATGTTTAAGAAGTTTTGAAATATTTCATTGATTTTGAGGTTTAATTCAACGGTTATGATGTTATTTTGGCGATTTGATCGCACAGATAAGTTCATATGATGTTTTTGAGTTAGTACGCATGTTTGGTTTGGAGCCCCAAGGGCTCGGGTGAGTTTCGGGTAGGTTCCGGGGTGTTTAAACTTAGGAAAACACTGTTTTTGCACCAGTTCTGGTGTAACCGCACCTGCGGTTCTTTGGCCGCAAATGCGGACAACAGGTGCGCACAGTGGGTCGCAGGTGCGGTCAAGTCTCGCAGATGCAGAAAATCTTCCGCAGTTACGGTTCCGCAAGAGCGGGCCCTTTTCTCGCAGATGCGGCCCCAGCTGGGCCTAGCCATTTTCGCTAAGCGGTCACTTATCCACACGTGCGGTCTCGCAGGTGAGACCCATGCACCGCAGATGCGGAAGTCGGGCAGTGAATCTTTTAAAACATAACTTCAGCAAATTTTCTTTAAAACTTTCACAAAAATAGAAGAACTAAGGCGATTTTCTCAAGAGATTTTCTTCCCAAATCACAAGTAAGTATTCATTAACTGATTTCTTTCAACTATCTAATGTTTTTCATCAACTTTTATCAATAATTCTAGGGTTTTAATGGTAGAAATTGGGAAATTGGGTAGAGTTAGGGCTTTTTGATTATTTGGTAATTTGACCTTGTTTTGGGGTCGGATTTCAAAACAAATTATATATTCGGGCTCGTGGGTGAATGGGTGATCGGATTTTGGTCCGAACCTCGTGTTTTGACCAAGCGGGCCCGGGGTCAATTTTTGGATTTTTGGAATGAATGATTGGAAAGTGATAATTAAGCATTGGAATTGGATTGTCGGGCATTTATTGATGTTATTAAGTCGATTATGTCTAGATACAATTGATTTGGAGCCGAGTTCAAAAGGAAAGGCGGTGTTTGAGGCTTGAGTTGGCCGTGGAAGTTCGAGGTAAGTGCTTGGTCTAACATTAGCTTGAGGGATTAGGAGTGTGTCCTATTTGCTATTTGTTTTCTTGTTGAGTACGACGTATAGGCATGGTAACGAGTATCTATACGTTGGTGTCGAGCATGACTGTGGGTATTATATTGTGATTTTTCTGACTTCGTTGTGAAGTAAAAGTAAGAAAGAGAAGAGATCATTATGTTGCTCCCTTGCCGGGCTATTGTTGAGTTGTGGTTCCCTTGCATTGTGTTCTTAAATGATATTACAGATACTTAGGTTGATGATTCTTTGTGTTAGGTAAGGATTATGGTTATAGGTGTTGTAACAAGTTTGGGTATAGCTGAGGTAGTTAGGTGTTGTAACACGTTTGGGTATAGCTGAGGTAGTTAGGTGTTGTAACAAGTTTGGGTATTGCTGAGACAGTTAAATGTTGGAACAAGTTTGGTTATAGCTGTTTCTCCCTTGTCGGGACGTATTTACTTATGCTGTCGAACCCCTTGCCGGGATAGTGTAGACCTTTTTTGATCCCTTGTCGGGACTCTCATTGTAATTATGAATAATATATATGGATCGGGTTGTATGCCGCAACAATATTATATAAGGATCGGGTTGCATGCCGCAACAATATTATATAAGGATCGGGTTGCACGCCGCAACAATATTATATAAGGATCGGGTTGCACGCCGCAACAATATTATATAAGGATCGGGTTGCACGCCACAACAATATTATATATGGATGGGGTTGCACGCCGCAACAATATTATATGTGGATCGGGGTGCACGCCGCAACAAGATGTAAGGAAATGGGAGCGGGTGGCACGCCTACCACGAGATACAGGAAATGGGATCGGGTTGCACGCTTGCAGCAAGATGTGAAAAGAAAGTGAAATCTGCCTTTGTTTTTCTTTATTCTTGTTAGTGGTTGGACTTTGATTCCTTTACATTCTATTGATATTCTGTTTTTACCTGTTTTTCCCCGAAGCATGTTTCCCCCTCCCATCTTTACTTGTTTATTTCTGTGTTTCTTTTCCGCTATATATATTTGAATTGCACAGGTTTATTTGGTAGTCTAGTCCTAGCCTCGTCACTACTTCGCCGAGGTTAGGCTAGGCACGTACCAGCACATGGGGTCGGTTGTGCTGATACTACACTCTGCACTCTTTTATGCAGACCCCAGTGTTGTAGACTTCGGACTGCAGTGGGATTGCTGATTCTCATTCATCAGGCGACCCGAGGTAGTCCTGCAGGCGTCCGCAGGCATTGGCGTCTCCTTCTATTTACTATTCCTGTTTCTTTCATACGTTTCCAGAGACAGTGTTGTATTTAATTCTTTCAGACCTTTATTTGTAGTATTCTTAGACCGTCTGTGAAATTGTGACACCAGTTCGTCGAGACTCAAACAGTTGTATTAGATATGCATGTTCAGATAGCTTATTGTTTCTTTCTTCCGCTTATGTTAAATTCCGCTGTTTAAATGTTATTATTTCAAAATTGTTAATGATTATAAAATGGGTAAAAAGGTAAATTTTGCAATTAATTGGCTTGCCTAGCTCGTATTAGTAGGCGCCATCACGACTCCTGAGGGTGGGAATCTGGGTCGTGACAAGTTGGTATCAGAGCTCTAGGTTACATGGGTCTCACAGTTCACAGACAAGCTTAGTAGAGTCTGAGGGATCGGTACAGAGACGTTTGTATTCATCCCCCAGAGGCTACAGAGTTAGGAAAAGTTTCACTTCTATTCTTCCCTGTCGTGCGATTTTGTTCTCGCAATGCTAAATTTAAACCTCTACTCTTGTCCTTTCGCGAATGGCGAGGTCATGTACCGCTTCTTCAGTCGAGCAGCAGCATAGACCGGTGATAAATCAGCTACGTCTTCGGAGGCCTTGTGGAGGTTGGGTAAGTTTCACCTAGCTCTTCACTACTACTTTCAGTGGTGCATCTTCTGAGGATCCCCAAGATTATCTAGACAGTTGTCATGAGGTTCTTAGGAACATGGGGATCGTGGAGACCAATGGGGTCGGTTTCGCTACTTTTCGCTTTTCTGGATCCGCCAAGACTTGTTGGAGATATTATTGTTTGGCTAGACCAGTGAGGTGATCATCTTTGAGTTGAGAACAGTTCACGCAGCTATTTCTGGAGAAGTTTCACCCCATCACTCAGAGAGAGGTCTATCGGAGGCAGTTTGAGCGTCCCTAGCAAGGTTCTATGACTGTTATTCAATATGAGATCAGATTCATCGACTTGGCTCGTCATGCTCTTATCATACTTCCCACCGTGAGAGAGAGTGAGGAGGTTCATTGAGGGACTCGTCTAGCCTGCTCAGTTAGCTAGAGGTGGAGGTAGTGGTATTAGAGGTGGAGGTAGAGATGCTAGAGGTGGAGGTGCAGGTACTGTTCTGGTTTGTGGTAGAGAAGCTTCAATTTTATTTTGCGCCGTACCCGATCGTGCCTAGTGATTCTTTGAGTGCCCTTATTTATGTGTCTACACCGGTGGGTGATTCTATTGTGGTGGATCGTGTCCATTGTTCATATATAGTGGTGATTGGAGGTTTTGAGACTCGTGTAGATTTGCTTCTTCTGGACATGGTTGATTTTGATGTTATATTGGGGATGGACTGGTTATCACCTTACCACGCTATCTTGGACTGTCATGCCAAGACTGTGACCTTAGCCTTACCAGGTTTACCTCATTTAGAGTGGAGAGGGACTCCTGGTCATTCTACCCGTAGTGTTATCTCTTATGTAAAGGCTCAGCGTATGGTCGAGAAGGGGTGTTTGGCCTATTTGCCATATGTTCGTGATTCTAGTGCTGAGGTTTCTTCTATTGATCCTGTGCCTGTTGTTCGTGAGTTTCCTGAGGTTTTCCCTTCAGACCTGCCGGGTATGCCACCCGACAGGGATATTGACTTTTGCATTGATTTGGCTTCGGGCACTCAGCCATTTCTATTCCGCCGTATCGTATGGCCCCGCCTGAGTTGAAAGAGTTGAAGGAGCAGTTGCAAGACTTGCTTGAAAAGGGTTTCATTAGGCCCAGTGTTTCGCCTTGGGGTGCGCCAGTGTTGTTTGTTAAAAAGAAGGATAGGTCGATGCGAATGTGTATTGATTACCGGCAGTTGAGCAAGGTTACAATCAAGAATAAGTATCCATTGCCGAGGATTGATGATTTGTTTGATCAGCTTCAGGGTGCCAAGGTATTTTCAAAGATTGACGTGAGATCTGGCTACCATCAGTTGAGGATTAGGGCATTCGATGTCCCTAAGACAGCTTTCCGCCCTCGGTACGGGCATTATGAGTTATTGGTGATGTCATTCGGGTTGACAAATGCCCCAATAGCTTTCATGGATTTGATGAACCGAGTGTTCAAGCCTTATTTGGATTCGTTCGTGATAGTCTTCATTGATGATATTTTGATATATTCCCGCAGCCGGGAGGAGCACGAGCAGCACCTTAGAGTGGTTTGTCAGACTCTGAGTGATAGTCAGTTATATGCTAAGTTCTCGAAGTGCGAGTTCTGGTTGAGTTCAGTTGCATTTCTGGGTCATGTCGTATCAGCAGAGGGTATTCAAGTTGATCCGAAGAAGATTGAGGCAGTCAAGAACTGGCCTAGACCAGCATCAGCTACAGAGATTCGGAGTTTCTTGGGATTGGCAGGCTACTATCGTTGATTCGTGGAAGGGTTTTCATCTATTGCAGCCCCGATGACCAGGTTGACCCAAAAGGGTGCCCAGTTCAGATGGTCAGATGAGTGTGAGGCGAGCTTTTAGAAGCTCAAGACAGCTCTGACTACGGCACCGGTGTTGGTTTTGCCTACAGGTTCAGGGTCTTATACGGTTTATTGTGATGCTTCTCGTATTGGACTTGGTGCAGCGTTGATGCAGGATGGCAAGGTCATTGCTTATGCTTCGCGGCAGTTGAAGATTCATGAGAAGAACTATTCGGTTCATGATTTGGAGTTGGCAGCCATTGTCCACGCATTGAAGATTTGGGGGCATTATCTGTATGGCGTGGCATGTGAGGTGTTCACGCATCACAAGAGTCTTCAGTATTTGTTCAAGCAAAAGGAGTTGAATTTGAGGTAGAGGAGGTGCTTGGAGTTGTTGAAGGACTATGATATCACCATCTTATATCATCCGGGGAAAGTCCAATGTGGTGGCCGATGCTTTGACTAGGAAGTCAGCCAGTATGGGCAGTCTCGCTTATATTCCGGTCGGTGAGAGAGCGCTTGCTTTGGATGTTCAAGCTTTGGCGAGTCAGTTCGTAAGGCTGGATGTTTCTGGGCCCAGTCGTGTGTTAGCTTGCACGGTCGCTCGTTTTTCTTTATTGGAGCGTATCCGTGATCGGCAGTATGATGATCCCCATTTGTGTGTCCTTAGACACACGGTGCAGCACGGAGGTGCCAAGCATGTTACCTTGGGGATGATGGAGTTTTGAGATTGCAGGGTCGAGTTTGTGTGCCTAATATGGATGGACTCCGAGAGTTGATTTTAGAGGGGCCCATAACTCCCGGTACTCTATTCATCTGGGCGCCACGAAGATGTATCAGGATTTACGGCAGCATTACTGGTGGCAGAGAATGAAGAAGGATATCGTTGCATATGTGGCTCGGTGTTTGAATTGTCAACAGGTTAAGTACGAGCATCAGAGGCCTGGTGGTTTATTTCAGAGGATTGAGCTTCCCGAGTGGAAGTGGGAGCGGATCACTATGGATTTCGTTGTTGGACTCCCGCAGACTCGGAGGAAGTTTGACGCGGTATGGGTCATTGTTGATAGGCTGACTAAGTCAGTGCATTTTATTCCTGTGGCAGTCTCCTATTCTTCTGAGAGATTAGCTGAGATTTATATCTGGGAGATTGTTCGACTTCATGGTGTGCCCGTGTCTATCATTTCGGATCGAGGTACGCAGTTTACCTCACATTTCTGGAAATCAGTTCAACGAGAGTTGGGCACGCGGGTTTAGTTGAGCACAGCGTTTCACCCTCAGACCGACGAGCAGTCCGAGCGGACTATTCAGATTTTGGAGGATATGCTCCGCGCTTGTGTCATTGACTTTGGAGGCTCGTGGGATCAGTTTTTGCCTTTAGCAGAGTTTTCCTACAACAATAGCTACCAGTCGAGTGTCCAGATGGCTCCTTATGAGGCTTTATATGGTAGGCGATGTCGGTCTCCGATTGGATGATTTGAGCCGGGAGAGGCTCGGTTGTTGGGTACGGATGTGGTTCAGGATGCCTTGGACAAGGTCAGGATCATTTAGGATAGGCTTCGTACAGCTCAGTCCAGGCAAAAGAGTTATGCCGACCGTAAGGTTCGAGATTTAGCTTTCATGGTCGGTGAGCGGGTATTGCTTCGAGTGTCGCCTATGAAGGGCGTGATGAGATTTGGGAAGAAGGGCAAGCTTAGCCCTAGGTTCATTGGTCCGTTTGAGATTCTTGGTCGAGTGGGAGAGGTGTCTTATAGACTTGCATTGCCGCCGAGCTTATCAGCCGTATATCCAATGTTTCATGTGTCCATGCTTCGGGAGTATCACGGTGATCCATCCCACGTGTTAGATTTCAGCACTGTCCAGTTTGACAAAGACTTGTCTTATGAGGAGGAGCCGATAGCTATTTTAGACCGGCAGGTTCGTCAGTTGAGATCGAAGAATTTTCCTTTTGTCCGTGTTCAGTGGTGAGGCCAGCCTTCTGAGGCCTCGACCTGGGAGTCCGAGTCTGATATGCGGAGTCGTTATCCCCATCTTTTCCCCGACTCAGGTACTTCCTTCTTCTATCCGTTCGAGGACGAACGGTTGTTTTAGAGGTGGAGAATGTGATGACGCTTTTAAATTGAATTCTATGTTCCGAGGCCCTAAAATCCTCTTTTATCTTCACCTCGATTTGCGTGCGCAGTCTGGGCATGTAGTCGGAAAGCTTAAATGAGAAAATCTATGAAAAATGATAAATTTTGACTAAAAAATGAATTAATTTCACTTCGGTCAACGTTTTGGGCAAACGGAACCGGACTCGTGATGTGACGGTCCCGGAGGATCCGCAGGAAAATATGGGACTTGGGCGTATGCCCGGAATCGAATTCCGAGGTCCCAAGCCCGAGAAATGAATTTTTAAAGAAAATTGTTTTCTGAAATTTGTTTAAAGGATTGGAAATGAAATTTTATTAGAACATGTTGGTATCGGGCCTGTATTTTGGTTCCGGCACCCGGTACAGGTCTTATATATGATTTAAGATAATTCTGTGAAGTTTGGTAAGAAACGGAATCCGTTTGACGTGATTCGAGCCTTAAATGCAAAAGTTGATGTTTAAGAAGTTTTGAAATATTTCATTGATTTTGAGGTTTAATTCGATGGTTATGATGTTATTTTGGCGATTTGATTGCACGGATAAGTTCATATGATGTTTTTGAGTTAGTATGCATGTTTGGTTTGAAGCCCCGAGGGCTTGGGTGCGTTTCGGGTAGGTTCCGGGATGTTTAAACTTAGGAAAACACTGCTGTTGCACTAGTTCTAGTGTAACCGCACCTGCGGTTCTTTGGCCGCAGATGCGGACACGCAGGTACGCACAGTGGGTCGCAGCTGCGGTTAAGTCTCGCAGATGCGGAAAATCTTCCGCAGATGCGGTTCCTCAGGAGCGGACCCTTTTCTCGCAGATGCGGCCCCATCGGGGCCTAGCCATTTCCGCAGAAGCGGTCACTTATCCGCACGTGCGGTCTCGCAGGTGCGACCCATGCACCTCAGATGCGGAAGTCGGGCAGTGATTCTTTTAAAACTTAACTTCAGCAAATTTTCTTTAAAACTTTCACAAAAATAGGTGAACTAGGGTGATTTTCTCAAGAGATTTTCTTCCCAAATCACAAGTAAGTATTCATTAACTGATTTCTTTCAACTATCTAATGTTTTACATCAACATTTATCAATAATACTAGGGTTTTAATGGTAGAAAATTGGGGAATTGGGTAGAGTTAGGGCTTTTTGATTATTTGACCTCGTTTTGGGGTCCAATTTCAAAACAAATTATATATTCGGTGTAACGACCCGACCGGTCGTTTTGCATTTTTGAACCCCGTTCCCTTAAATAATACTCTCCGCACTTGCTTTAGCTAATTCATGACTTGCGGGGACGGGTGGTTCGGAAGTTAGAAGGGTTTTGAGCAAGAATAAGTCTAGTTGCTTCTTTAAGTTTCTTTAAAAATGCCAAGTTTGACTTCGGTTATTATTTTGGGAAAACGGATCCGGAATCGTGATTTGACAATTTCTGAGGGTCCGTGGGAAAATATGGGACCTGGGCGTATGCCCGGAATCGAATTCCGAGGTCCTTAGCCCGAGTAATGAATTTTTATGTAAAATTGTTAAATCGAAGTTTTAATGAATTAAAGAATCTAAGTATTCATCGAAATCATAGGTATCGGGTTCGGATTCCGGTTCCGAAACTTTGTGCAAGTCCGAAATATCAGCTAAGACCTACCCGTAAAATTTGGTGTCAATCCGAGTAGTTTAAGGGCATTTTGACCCGTTGAAAGGAAATTAAGAACTTGAAGTTCAATGAATTGATTCAATTGGTTTTGGGGTTCGATTCCTTGATTTAGCATTATTTTCGGTGTTTCGAGGGTTCGACTAGGTCCGCCTCGTGATTTCAGACTTGTTGGTATGTTCGGGCGGGGCTCGGGAGCCCCGAGCGTCAAATGGTCGAGGTTCGAGCGAAGCTGGAATTTGATAGGAACCAACTTCTGCTGCTTCTGTTAAAACCGCTTCTGCGGCTCTTGGACCGCATAAGCGGAGACCGCAGAAGCGGTCCTTTTATCGCAAAAGCGGCCAGGCCGGCCCAGGGGAAAACCGCAAAAGCGGCCCAGAAACCGCAGAAGCGGTTTTGCTTATGCGGTCCCCCAGACCGCAGACGCGGTCGACCCCTCTTTGCCCAAAACCGCATATGCGGTCCATTTTCCGCAGGTGCGAGACCGCAGAAGCGGTCCCCAAACCGCAGAAGCGGAAATCAGTGGGGCAGTGAGCTCATTTAATACGGGCTCAAGTGCATTTATCTCCCATTTTCTCTATACTTAGGCGATTTGGGTGCTTCCAAGGAGAGGGTTTCAACATAACTTTGTAAGGTAAGTAATCTCCCTTCATCCTTAGCTTAAACACAAGTACATTAGGTAGAATTAACACAAAAATTTGGTAAAATTCAAGAGATTAGAGTTAGACCTAGGGTTTAACCAAAACTAAGATTTAATCCTATAATTTGCTATGAAATGAACTAGAAATCATATATTTGTGATCCTTAGGTGATAGAGAACAACTTCCTTCGAAAAATATTGGAATCCGGGCACGTGGGCCCGGGGTCGGAATTTAGGAAAATCGTATTTATGGTTAGGAAATTGTTTAGACAAGTAGAATTCAACCTCGTACGCTCTTATTGACTAGATCTTGCTTATTTTAATTAGTTGGTGCTCGTTTGGCTACGAATTGAGGGTTTGGGCTTGTTCTTGATATCGGAAGTGCGCTTCGGAGCGAGGTGAGTCTCCTTTCTAACCTTGTAAGAGGGAATTGTCCCCATAGGATTTTGAATAAGAAATTGTTGCTAATTGCGGGGGCTACGTACGTATGGGGTGACGTGAGTCCGTACGTAGCTACTATATGATAATTGTTCGGGTAGTTTAGGACCCACATCGTGTCTAATTGGGTAATATTTCTTACTTTAAATTGCCAATATGATCGTTATAAATTGCTAGAGACTTGAGGACATGAAAGTGAACATATAAAATTGTTGAGCCTTGGTAGGAGTTCCCTTATATGTACTTGAGCCTTATGTGCTTTTCTTGATATTTTCTTGATTATGGATCGGGCCGATCGCCTCGGTGATAATAGATGCATCTATGGTTCGTGCCGCTCGACCCTCGGCAGTGCACAATTTATTTTCTGTTGGAGCGGACCGTCGACCTCGGCATGTTTGTGCATGATTTATATGCTTATATTTAGTTATGACGTGATCACTCATTTGATAAAAAAAAAAGGGGAAATCGGTAATTTAATTAAGGTAAGATCATGAATATAGCTCTTCGGTTGGAATTATGTTATTGGTAATCCTTCATATTGTATGTCTCACTCTCTCTATTATATTATTTTGGACCTTAGTAAGCATCAAGTCGACCTCTCGTCTCTACTTCTTCGAGATTAGACGGGATACTTACTGAGTACATGTGGTTTATGTACTCATGCTACGCTTCTGTACTTAAATGTACAGGTTTTGAGGCAGGTGGATCTAGACATTATCCGGGTACGCAGCAGTGAGCTCGCTCAGGGACTTCTACGGTGAGCTGCCTTCTTTCTCATGCCGATCCACAGCCGAAGGAGTCCTTTCTTGTATTTTTTATTTCTGTCTATTCTGATTCGGACAGTAGGACAAGTGTTTTACAATCTTGTGTATACTCTACTGGTTGCCCGTAACTAGTGACACCAGGTTCTGGCACACACTGTAGTAGATATTCATTTTGGAGTTTGTATCGCTATGTTAGTACTTCATGTTTTTTACTAGCTTCATCATTTATTTGAAAACTTTAGTATTTTCTGTCTCTGGCTAAACTAAACTGAGGACTTAATCATACTTTCGCAATTCGGCTGGCCTAACCATGGTGTTAGGCGCCATCATGACCTATTATGAAAAATGGGTCGTGACATTCGGGCTCGTGGGTGAATGGGTGATCGGATTTTGGTCCGAACCTCGTGTTTTGACCAAGCGGGCCCGGGGTCAATTTTTGGGTTTTTGGAAAGAATGATTGGAAAGTTATAATTAAGCATTGGAATTGTATTGTTTGACGTTTATTGATGTTATTAAGTCGATTATGTCTAGATACAATTGATTTGGAGCCAAGTTCAAAAGGAAAAGCGGTGTTTGAGGCTTGAGTTAGCCGTGGAAGTTCGAGGTAAGTGCTTGTTCTAACCATAGCTTGAGGGATTAGGAGTGTGTCCTATTTGCTATTTGTTTTCTTGTTGAGTACGACGTATAGGCATGGTGACGAGTATCTATACGTTGGTGTCGAGCATGACCGTGGGTCTTATATTGTGATTTTTATGACTTCGTTGTATTATTCATGCCTTGGTGAAAATTTCTATTTGTTGTGTAAAGTTGTGAAAAGAATTGTGACCTATGAACATTGAGGAGCGTTGGCTCCAGTTGTATAA
Organism: Nicotiana attenuata; assembly: GCF_001879085.1. Taxonomy (NCBI): domain Eukaryota; kingdom Viridiplantae; phylum Streptophyta; class Magnoliopsida; order Solanales; family Solanaceae; genus Nicotiana; species Nicotiana attenuata. The sequence goes on from NW_017670287.1 coordinate 1,145,454, forward strand.
CGAATTGTGAAAGTATAAGTGATAATTGAACCTCTAGAGCAGTGGCTCGAGTTGTGAAGTGAATTGTGAAGTAAAAGTGATAAAGAGAAGAGATCATTATGTTGCCCCCTTGCCGGGATATAGTTGAGTTGTGGTTCTCTTGAATTGTGTTCTTAATTGATATTACAGATACTTAGGTTGATGATTCTTTGTGTTAGGTAAGAATTATGGTTATAGCTGAGGTAGTTAGGTGTTGTAACAAGTTTGGGTATAGCTGAGGTAGTTAGGTGTTGTAACAACTTTGGATATAGCTGAGACAGTTAAATGTTGGAACAAGTTTGGTTATAGTTATTTCTCCCTTGTCAGGACGTACTTACTTATGCTGTCGAACCCCTTGCCGGGATAGTGTTGACCTTTTTTGATCCCTTGTCGGGATACTCGTTGTAATTGTAAATATTATATATGGATCGGGTTGCATGATGCAACAATATTATATAAGGATCGGGTTGCACGCCGCAACAACATTATATAAGGATCGGGTTGCACGCCGCAACAATATTATATATAGATTGGGTTGCACGCCGCAACAATATTATATAAGGATCGGGTTGCACGCCGCAATAATATTATATACGGATCGGGTTGCACGCCGCAACAATATTATATAAGGATCGGGTTGCACACCGCAACAATATTATATACGGATCGGGTTGCACGCCGCAACAATATTACATAAGGATCGGGTTGTACGCCGCAACAATATTATATAAAGATCGGGTTGCACGCCGCAACAATATTATATATGGATCGGGTTGCACGCTGCAACAATATTATATGTGTATCGGGTTGCACGTCGCAACAAGATATAAGGAAATGGGAGCGGGTGGCACGCCTGCCACGAGATACAGGAAATGGGATCGGGTTGCACGCCTGCAGCAAGATGTGAAAAGAAAGTGAAATCTGCCTTTGTTTTTCTTTATTCTTGTTAGTGGTTGGACTTTGATTCCTTTACATTCTATTGATATTCTCTTTTTACCTATTTTTCCCCGAATCATGTTTTCCCCTCCCATCTTTACTTGTTTATTTCAGTGTTTCTTTTCCGCTATATATATTTGAACAGCACAGGTTTATTTGATAGTCTGGTCCTAGCCTCGTCACTACTTCGCCGAGGTTAGGCTAGGCACTTACCAGCACATGGGGTCGGTTGTGCTGACACTACACTCTGCACTCTTTTGTGCAGACCCTAGTGTTGTAGACTTCGGACCGCAGTGGGATTGCTGATTCTCGTTCATCAGGCGACCCGAGGTAGTCTTGCAGGCGTCCGCAGGCCTTGGCGTCTCCTTCTATTTACTATTCCTGTTTCTTTCATACATTTCCAGAGACAGTGTTGTATTTAATTCTTTCAGACCTATATTTGTAATATTCTTAGACCGTCTGTGAAACTGTGACACCAGTTCTGGGTAGTCGAGACTCAAACACTTGTATTAGATATTCATGTTCAGATAGCTTATTGTTTCCTTCTTTCGCTTATGTTAAATTCCGCCGTTTAAATATTATTATTTCAAAATTGTTAATGAATATAAAATGGGTAAAAAGGTAAATTGTGCATTTAATTGGCTTGCCTAGCTCGTATTAGTAGGCNGATCCACATTTGGCGGTCCTCAGAGAGACGGTACTTCAGGGAGGTGCCAAGGAGATTTCTATTGGCGAGGATGGTGTGTTACGGCTACAGGTCCGTGTATGTGTTCCTAATGTTGCTGGCTTGAGAGAGAGGATTCTAGAGGAGGCCCACAGTTTGAGGTATTCCATTCATCCGGGTGCCACGAAGATGTATCGTGACTTGAGACAGCACTACTGGTGGCGGAGGATGAAGAAGGACATAGTGGAGTATGTTGCTAGATGTTTGAATTGCCAGCAGGTCAAATATGAGCACCAGAGGCCAGGTGGCCTACTTCAGCAGATGCCCATTCCGGAATGGAAGTGGGAGCGCATTACCATGGATTTCGTGGTTGGGTTGCCGCGGACTCAGCGGAAGGTTGATTCAGTGTGGGTTATTGTGGATAGATTGACCAAGTCCGCCCATTTCATTCCAGTGGCTACTACTTATACGGCAGAGAGGTATGCTCAGATTTACATTCGGGAGATAGTGAGATTGCACGGTGTGCCGGTCTCCATCATATCAGACAGAGGCCCTCAGTTCACTTCCCATTTCTGGAGGGCTGTTCAGAGTGAGTTGGGGACCCGCGTGGAGCTTAGCACGGCATTTCATCCTCAGACCGACGGGCAGTCGGAGCGGACAGTTCAGATTTTAGAGGATATGCTTAGAGCATGTGTGATTGACTTTGGAGGGCAGTGGGATCAGTTCTTACCCTTGGCAGAGTTTGCATATAATAACAGCTATCAGTCCAGCATAGAGATGGCCCCGTATGAGGCATTGTATGGTCGGCGTTGTCGTTCTCATATCGGATGGTTTGAGCCTGGTGAGGCTAAGTTGTTTGGTACAGATTTGGTTCAGGATGCCTTGGATAAGGTAAAGTTGATTCAGGAGAGGATCAGAAGAGTTACGCGGATCAGAAGGCGCGTGATGTATCATTCATGGTTGGCGAGAAGGTTCTCTTGAAGGTTTCGCCTATGAAGGGCATTATGAGGTTCGGAAGAAGGGAAAGTTGAGCCCAAGGTTTATTGGCCCCTTTGAGGTGTTGAGGCGAGTTGGGGAGGTTGCCTACGAGCTTGCTTTACCTCCCAGCTTATCAGGAGTTCACCCAGTCTTCCATGTGTCGATGCTCCGGAAGTATCATGCCGACTATTCGCATGTGTTGGATTTCAGTACCATTCGGTTAGATGAGAGCTTGAGTTACGAGGAGGAGCCAGTTGCCATTGTTGATAGACAGGATCGCCAGCTGAGGTCCAAGAGGATTCCTGCGGTGAGAATCCAGTGGAGGGGCCAACCGGTTGAGGAGGCGACCTGGGAGTCCGAGGAGGACGTGCGGAGCCGATATCCCCACTTATTCAGCAGTCCAGGTACTTTTCTATGTCCGTTCGAGGACGAACGTTTGTTTAAGAGGTGGAGAATGTAACGACCCGACCGGTCGTTTTGCATTTTTGAACCCCGTTCCCTTAAATAATACTCTTCGCACTTGCTTTAGCTAATTCATGACTTGCGGGGACGGGTGGTTCGGAAGTTAGAAGGGTTTTGAGCAAGAATAAGTCTAGTTGCTTCTTTAAGTTTCTTTAAAAAGGCCAAGTTTGACTTCGGTCAACATTTTGGGAAAACGGACCCGGAATCGCGATTTGACAATTTCTGAGGGTCCGTGGGAAAATATGGGACCTGGGCGTATGCCCGGAATCGAATTCCGAGGTCCTTAGCCCGAGTAATGAATTTTTATGTAAAATTGTTAAATCGAAGTTTTAATGAATTAAAGAATCTAAGTATTCATCGAAATCATAGGTATAGGGTTCGGATTCCGGTTCCGAAACTTGGTACAAGTCCGAAATATCAGTTAAGACCTACCCGTAAAATTTGGTGTCAATCCGAGTAGTTTAAGGGCATTTTGACCCGTTTAAAGGAAATTAAGAACTTGAAGTTCAATGAATTGATTCAATTGGTTTAGGGGTTCGATTCCTTGATTTTGCATTATTTTCGGTGTTTCGAGGGTTCGACTAGGTCCGCCTCGTGATTTCAGACTTGTCGGTATGTTCGGGCGGGGCTCGGGAGCCCCGAGCGTCAAATGGTCGAGGTTCGAGCGAAGTTGGAATTTGGAAAATGACTGAAGCTTGCTGCTTCTGTCATAACCGCATCTGCGGTTCTTGGACCGCAGAAGCGGGACCGCAGATGCGGTCATTAGAGCGCAGAAGCGGAGAAGGGGCAGGCCAGGGGAAACCGCAAAAGCGGCCCAGGGACCGCAGAAGCGGTTCCGCCTATGCGGCCCCAGACCGCAGAAGCGGTCGAGCCCCAAATCCCAAAAGCCGCAGAAGCGGCCAAAATTCCGCAGAAGCAGAAATACTTCCGCAGATGCGAAAATAAATGGGGGCAGAAGGGTTCATTTAATACGAACTCAAACTCATTTCTCTCATTTTTCACTCTACACTTAGGCGATTTGGGTTCTTCCAAGAGAGGGTTTCCACATAACTTGGTAAGGTAAGTAACTTCCCTTCATCCTTAGCTTAAATACATGTATATTAGGTAGATTANATATATATATATATATATATATATATATATATATATATATATATATATATAAGTTAAAATATTGAGATAGTTCGTAACTTGAATTTGAAATTTTTGTATTAGATATGATTGTAATCTATAATATGTTATTGGATTCTACTGTTATTAGTTCATGAGATGTTAATTGATAATAGTTTTCTGGCATGATTTATTTGATATATGTGATGTATAAGATAAACATGTTAGAAGAATGTTGAATTTCATTTTTATGTTGCATGCTTGTCCGTTACATAATTTTGAATTATTTATTACATGTGATGTAAATTAATTTAGGATTAAGCATGTAGACAACTTGAACTAATTCGCATGCTATAAAAGACTTGATCTTCATGTTATTAAAAACTGTTTTAGTAACAATTCCCTCTTACTAAAATTTGAGTTCTTAAATAATAAATATAAGATATTTTATTATAGAGCTATCCATCAAAGTAAATAATTTTACTTATTTCTTGTTTATAAGGAGCAGCATGACTACCAGAAGACTTATAGTTCGAGAATATGTTAAAATTATTTATTGCATTAGATGCATGGATTGAAAGAATTATTCAATTTTTTACTAGACGCCTGGACTACCCGGGGAGTATAAAATTTAATAAGTTCTTTGCTATCATGATTGTTGAACTCAACTATGCCAATAGGATCGACCTGACTACCAGGGGACTATTTGACATAGAGTTAGTTAAGGAAATTGTATGGGGATACAATTGGTAAGAGTACCTACCTTTAAAATATATGTGAGAAACGACTTGACTTCCAAGGGGCTCATACATATTGTTAAAGGATTCCTTTACTCCACTAACAAAAATAAAGATTTCTTAAACTATAATGAGGGTAAATAGTTTAAAATAATTAGTGGAAATATCATTTAGATAAAAGTCCATGTCTTTATGATACGTGTAAATATGTTCTTATATTATTATCTTTTCTATTCTATATTTTAGATATCTCAATATGTCTGTTATATTACTGTGTGAACTACTTGAGACCAACAAGTTGGTAGGACCAAACTTTGATGATTGGTATAGAAATTCGAGAATTGTTCTCATGCATGAAAAGCTCATTGATGTGATCGATAAGCCTGCAAAGATAATCCCACTAGAGAATGATGTTCAAGGCACCAAGGTTTATCAGAAACACTTGGAAGAATGCCTTGCTATTAAACACATCATTCTCGCTTCTATGAGTTCTGAACTCCACAGGAAACATTCGAATATGGATCCAACTGCAATCATTGAATATCTTAAGAAGATGGTTGATACACAGTTGGACATTGAAAACTCTCTAGTTGGACCCCTTGTCAATCATATGATTGTTCTTACCGAAGAACATGAGAAGTTGGGGTACAAGCTTGGTAAAGAGCTTTCTGAAGATTTGATCTGGTAGTCAGTATATGATGTTGAATGTTTTCACTGTAAGAAGAAAGGGAATTGGAAGAGAAACTGCAAGGAGTATCTTGCAACTCTAAAGGACAAGAAACAAGGTGACATTAATGAAAAATATTTTCAAGGTTTTTTTAGCTGCTACTAGTTCTTCACTGTGGGTATTAGATAGTGGCGGTGGTTATAATATCTCTAATATGTTGCAAGGGTTCAAGATAAGTAGGATGCTAAAGAAAGGAGAAATTAATCTACAAGTTGGAAATGGTGCAAAAGTTGCGGCCATAGCTGTAGGATCAATTTCTTTAATAATGCCTACGAGCAAAATACTTATGTTGGATGATTGTTATTACGTTCCTAAATTTGTTTCGAACATAATTTTAGCTTCTATGTTAGACAAACATGGTTTTCGCATTAATATAGGCAATGGTATTTGCTCTATTTATTATAGTGATAATTTATATGTGAATGGCTATCTCCAACATGATGTTTATCTCTTACCTAATGTGAATGCTAATTCGATTATGCATGTTTCAAGTCTTAAGAGGAAAAGAGATGATCATGTAAATCATACATACCTTTGGCATTGTAGGCTTGGTCATATTGAAGAGAAAAGAATTAACAAGTTGTACAAGGAAGGGTACTGTCACGACCCCAACCCCGGTCGTGATGGCGCCCAACACACCGCTAGGCAAGCCCGACCAATTTAACAACCTTAAACCTTTTTATACAGTTCATGATTCAATTAACACAAATAATTACTAAGTAATAATAATGAAACTCTGAAATATAGTTAAAACATGCGGAAAACCCAAGTAGAAATACTACTACACAGCTCGAAGAATCCGGTGTCATAAGTCTGAGCCTCTATACACGGGTGTCAACCTACTACATACTATTCTAAAGAAATGCGGAATGAAACAAATAGGATAGATGGGAAGATCAAGACTGCGGACGTCATGCAGCTACCTTGATGCTCCCAAATACGATGCTTGGCAGAGAAATCCTCACTCAGCCTCAGTGGGTGCACCTAGATCTGCACACAAGGTGCAGGGAGTAATGTGAGTACTTCCAACCCAGAGAGTAATAAACATAAATAAGGGTTGAGAGTAAGAAATTCTGGATAGGCACAATGTAAGCTATAATTACAGCAATTCAATCCAGATAATATCAACTCAATAAACCAAGGAAAACAATGATGCTGCAACAGATAAGTAAATGAATGACAATCAATTAAGAAATACAACAAATAGTACGGTACTCTCTAGTACCCGCTGTAGCGTGCAGCCCGCTCTATTTATTTATCGTCGACGGCGCTCACTGGGGGTGTGAAGACTCCGGGAGGGGCTCCTTACGGCCCAAGCGCAATATCAAGCCATCTCGTGGCCTCCATTAGGCCCTAAGCCTCATATCAATATCAATATAATACTGCTGCGGCGCGCAGCCCGATCCCATACTCAGTCCAGAATCATATAAGCCCCTCGGGCAAAAAAATATATAAATATTCAGCCCAAACTTCATTAGAAATATTATTTAGGTTCCATGTTTGAGAAAAAAAATGGCTGAGTTGCAAAAACAGTGTCAAATACTAAGTTCAATTATATGTAAAAATGGTAAGAAACCAGCAAGAGCAATCCCTGAAGGATTCAATCAGTTGGCACGAGGCCCAATTATGACAATTATTCCATTTTTACAAGGATATCAACTAAGCTTCAATCAATTAGGTAGTAATTTTATAAAGCGGGATGGACCAAGTCACAATCCCCGACGGTGCTCTACCCCACGCCAGTTATCCGGCGTGCAAGTCACCTCAACATAGCACACGATGTGCAAATTCGGGGTTTCAAACCCTCAACACAGCATTTACATCTATTACTAACCTCAAGCCGGCCAAAATCCTAGCTCGCTATGCCCTTGCCTCTCAAATTGACCTCCTCGCGCGTCGAATCTGACCAAAACCACAACGAATACGTCACATTATGCTATAGGATCAATACCCAATCGAAAATAATCGAAAAACATCAATAATCCCGAAATTGACAAAACCTGAGCCTCGGGCCCACTTCTCGAAACTCAGAAATTTTTACAGAAAAGTGTTCTTCATCTTCTCCCGATTTCGTACATATAAAGAACACCAAAATCGGAGTCCGTTTGACCCCTCAAATCGACCCCTAAAGGTCTCATAATTCCAGGCCCCAAAATCCTATTTTTCTACAGTTTTTCATGAATTAAAGGCTGGGATTATGGTCTATAATCACCTATAAACGAGTTTTAATAATCAAATCACTTACCTCTGTGATACCCACTGATTTTCTCTCTTAAAAATTGCACCAGAAGCTTCTTCCCGTTCAAAAATTGGAAGAAAACTCGACCTGCTCATTATAGGTATACTGTTCACGCGTTTTACTGCTCCCGATGGATTCCTTGTGAAATTCTAATGAATTTAGGCTTTTGAATCACTCAATTTGACCTTATAATGAAGGAGATATGTAGGTTTTAAAATTTGCAAATAGTGCAAGTTTTCAATACGCCGTCAGGGGCAATTTCGTCATTAACCTGAAAATCTGGGCAACCTTGGTAAAATGGCCATAAAATCCTCATACGATGTCCAAATTCGACGATTCTTTTTGCTACGGGTCCGTAATTATGATACAGATCTAATGCTTCATTCAAAACAGTAATCGGAGCTCATTTGTTCAATATGATATCATTTATGCTTGAAGAAACGACGTTAAAGCATAAGAAAAACGAGCACAACGCAGCCCAAACCTATCCGAAACTCACCCGAGCTCCTCCGGACTACATACGAACATACTAACACGTCACATATGATCATTCAAACTTAGTTGCACTCTCAAAACACCAAAACTAACATCAAAACACCAAATTTACATCGGATTCAAGCCTAAGTTCTTCTAAAACTTCCGAAACATGCATTTGATCAAAAACCCAACCAAATCACCTCCGAATAACCTGAAATTTTGCACACACATCCCAAATCACCTAACGAAGCTACAACAACTCTCGGAATTCCATTCCGACCCTCGGATCAAAATATCACCTATCAACCAGAATTCACCAAAATACTAACTTCGCCAATTCAAGCCTAATTCTACACCGGACCTCCAAAATCACTTTCGATCACACTCCTAAGTCACCAATCATCCCCCGAAGCTAACCGAATCGTCGAAATCCACATCCGAGCCCTCTAACTCATAGGTCAACATCCGGTTGACTTTTCCAAAACAAGCCTTCCTTAAAGAGACTAAGTGTCTCATTTCCTTCCAAAAATCAACCCAATTCAACTCGTTCACACAAGTCACTGATAATGAAGCATAACGAAGCAGTAAATGGGGGAAACGGAGCGGTTCTCATGAGACGACGGGTCGGGTCGTCACATCCTCCCCAACTTAAACAAACGCTCGTCCTCGAGCGTACCCAGAGTTGTCCTAGATGCCAACCAATAGTTGAATGACCTTACCAAGCATATACCCGGGGGTGATCCCACGTCACCCTATCTCGCATAGGTCCGATAACACAACATCGCTAAAATTTCACAATCCATCTAGTCCATAAACCATTGAACCACATTGCACTTTCCGAAATCATACACAAGATCAGAACCTCACATCTATACTCAGAATAAGCCCGAACCAGCTGTAATAACCCATACCTGCAACCTCAGGTGCAATCATATGATATACTACATAACCCAAACACTCGAAACGATAACTTCTATTCACAGCAGTTGCCCACAACACCCGAATACCGGTAGAAAACCTCTTATCAACTAAGGTCTTATTCCAACACTTTCATATACTGCCAACGATAAATGAAACACGCAATAAACCGTAACCATTTCTCAGATCACCCATTCATTTTGTGGATTATACACTTTCTTCAATTGATTAGTCGTTGCTCTTGTCACTATTGTTGCTCCGTGTTTGGCACTTGTTGTGTAGTCAATTCGGAGAACTTTTGTAACCCTCTTATTGTTATAGTGGAGCTTTTTGGATATTTTTGATCCATTGATTTTTACCTTCGATTTGAAGGCTTTTCCACGTTAAAATTTTGTGTTCTTTACTTTCTTTATTTTTAGGTTTACCTCTTTCTCGACATAACAGTGTGCGGCTCTTCAAAATGTTACAGTATCGTACCTGTGTCGAGTCTCCAAAAGTACATTATTTTTGGAGGATCGAATACGCACCTGTCGGCAAGTCTGAGCAGCATAGGTTACCGTATTCCCGTGCGACCAAATGAATATAGTCACCCTCCTAAGTTAATGACTCAGTTCAGGTAGTCGCCAAGAGAGATGGAAAAAAAGGATCGTGTCTCCTGCTTCCCGAATGTCCAGAGGCGGATGCAATATTTCGGCATCGCGATCAATTAAACGCAATATTTTTGACGCGGAACTTAAAGTTATTTTTAAAAAATCACTAATAGTGTAATATATAGAAATATAAACTTATAACTGTAAAAATACTATGATTTCAATGCTGAAAACCTTAAAGATTGAACTCATAAAATTTAAATCGTAGATCCGCCTCTAGAAATAATTACTAAAGATGGGAATGAAAGATATGTCATATTGAACAACTTAATCTCCGGAAAGAAAACCAGAGTCATTTTGAAGTACAAAACTGCTAAGCTATCCCCAAAAGAAACAACCAAGAAAATGGGGTAAACTACTTATTATTAGGATTAGGAGGGGGTTTGTGGTATGCTAGTATTGCATAAGACGTCTGGGCAGCAGAGATTATCAGTCCGATAAATGAGAGTGAGAAAGCAATAGTGAAGTATTCCGAAACCCACGGAGGCCGATTATAGCTGTTGACGTCGATTTTGACATGGCTGAGATTGCTTTCATCACTTGTTTTGACATCGGAAGCCAGTTTTGTAAGAATGGTTGGTAAACTTTCTATATATTTGCGGTTTCCTTTAATGATCCCATCCGATTCAAGGAGTTTAGCATCTCGAACTGTGAGAATAAGATCACACATAAATTGCAAATACGAGCTCACCTCACGTTCACTAGGATCGAGTTTTTGCTCGTATTGTTTGAGACATTCCAGAAGGAACTGAGTATGAGATCCGACAAACAATGGAGGCAAAGAAAGATAAGAGTAAATTAAAAAGCGTTTACTCCTAATGATCCCTCTGATACCTCCTTTTGTGGTGGTAAAGTAAATCCCTGCTTGTTTTAACTCTGCAACATTCTTAACCTTGGTGTCATCATCATCATTTTTTTTGTAGTTGTATTTTTTCCGGCCTCAACATCAGTACCGCAGCCTCCAGCTTCTGTATTACTTTTAATTTCATTGTTATCTTCTGCTCCTTTACTTTCTTCTCCTGGATCTACATCATCATCATCATCAACATATTTATCTTTTTCCGGATAATTTTCTGGTCCAAGAAGGAGTAAATGGAGCCCGTGTAGCACATCACAACATTCTTTCAGCTGGTCTGTCCAAATCTTCAATCTTCGTGCATGTTTACTGACAGAAGGAAATTGTATGGAGACGCAACAACGAAGGCGCTCAAGCGCTGGTGAAATTAGAACCCTAAACAACGTCATCTTAGCCAGATTATTTGAAGATGGCTCCTTCCACTTGCCATTTTTAATTAATACTTCTCTGAAGTACCTCTGGTTTAGTAGTTCCCTTAGAACCACCAAAGGAATCTGGTTTCCTACATGAAACATAGACTCCACCCATTTGTGTTTATTTGATAAGCTGATATTTCTTAGATGAGGGAAATCATCCAATTTGTTGTCACCCCGAAGGAGAGAGAAGGATAGTTGGATAAATAAGCAACTATCTTTTAGCATCATATCCCGAAAATCTTTTCCCGACATAGCGATCACTTCGGACTCGGGGTGATATGATGCTCTTGCTTCTTTCTCAATTCGTCTAATTGCAGAAATGTAGATTTCTGTGATAGTTGCTTCCCTGGATTTGGAGGAGCTGATCACATGCAGCCAAGCTTCTTCCTTGGCTTTTTTTATTACTTCATCATCTTGTCCAAATAGTGGACCAAATTTAATGAAAGGAACGGCTTTCCCAAACCTTCGTATCATGCGTTGTGACGCAGGCTGCTGCTGCTCCAGCTCTGGCTGCACCTGTGCCTGTGCTTGCTCGGGCTGCTGCTGTTCTGGCTGCTGCTGCGGCTGCACCTGTGCCTGTGCTTGCTCGGGCTGCTGCTGTTTTGGCTGCGGCTGCTGTGGCGCGTTTGACGTCATAATCCGAACTAAGAGCTATTATGCAAGAGAGTATGATTTAGGATAGGAAGACGCTGTAAAGGATAGAAAGAGGAGTATGAATTTATCCCTTTTAATATACTCTTTGTTTTAATTGGTTCTATAATTATTATTTTTTTAAATTTAAAGTTCCTTTAAAATAAGAAGGGAAGGATGAAATATACCTTACTTGAAGTTCTGTAGCTTCTTTCTCGTGTCTTTACATTTTGCGAGACATCTTTTGAAACTTATCCGGTTTAGCGAGATAACATGATTTTCAAAAAGTATCAAGAGTTTTTTTTCCGACAAAATATATTATCCAGTAAAAATATACGACTTATATACAATTTGCATATAATTATATTGTTGTATTGAATTCGATAATTAAGGCATACATTTTGTATGTCGTGTGTATATCATTTCTCGTCCAGCGATACATTAAACATATAAATAACATATACCTGACATCATACAACAAACAGCTATTTGATTTGTACTTATTCCACGTATATTTGTACAGCTATCGCTTTCCAATTCTACTTAAAACGACTCCACCCTAATACCCCTTCATTTCATATTAGATGAGATAGTTTGACTCGGCACGGATTTAAGAAAAAAAAAGACTTTTCAAACTTGTGGTCTTAAAAGCTTAAGGGGTAAAAGGTTTGTGGTGCCATGCCATTTGTATGGCTATAAAAGTTTCACATTAAGGGTAAATGGGTAAAATAAAAGAGTTTAAAGTTTGAATTATTTCCAAATTTAGAAATGTGTCATTTGTTTTAGAACAGACTAAACGGAAAGTACCTAATCTAATATGAAACGGAGGGAGTATTCCTCATTGATGTTGAGAGAGCATCTAAAGTAATTTTTAAAGGAGTGGATCTTGTAGAGTCGTAGTGACAATTAGCAAGTTAAGGCATAGGAAACAATTAAAGCATCTAGCAATCAATACAGGGAATGAAATACGGATAGACATGGAAACAAGTAATTGATGGCATATATACACTCCTCACCTTTCATATACGTCGCTATACATGAAATTCAAATAGCACATAGCTCAAGGGTTCCTAATTCCCTCAAATCAAGGTTAGACCTAATACTTACCTCGCACCGCAAGCAAATTAAAGCTCTACCGAGGTCTTTCCACTAATTTTTGAATCTGCCTCTGAACCAACCGATTCTAACCAAAATCGACCCAATAACATCAAATAATTCTAGGGAAATTAATGACAATAAATAAAGTTAAGATCTTTACACTTTTCTCAAAAAGTCAACATAAGTCAACCCTAGACTCGCTTGGTCAAAATTGGAGATTCAGACCAAAACCCAGTTACCCGTTCACCCCTGAGATCGGTTACGTAATTAGTTTTGAAATTCGACCTTAATTTAAGGTCTAAATCTCAACTTAACAAAAAAACCTCAATTCTTTCCAAATCCCTAATTTTCTACCATGAAAGAATAAAGATTAAGGCTAGAAGTTAATGGATGATAATGGAAATGGAAGAAAATAAGTTAAAGTACACTAACTTATAAAAGGGTGATAAAATTTCTCCTCTATATCGCCTCTAGGCTGAGCTCTAATGAAAAGGTGGTGTAAAATGGGTGAAAGTCCGATCTTTAGAAGTTCGAATGACTGGGCGTCAGGTGTTCATCGCGTTTGCGAGACACCTGACGCACGCGTTCGCGAAGAGCACTGCCCAGTTGGCTTAGACGATCGCGAAATACTCTACGCATTCACGTAGGATTGACCCACCTCGCGTTCGCGGTCGCGAGTCTGGGCTCGCGCTCGCGTAGAGTAAGTTCCATTTCCCAGCCCCCGCCTCTATAACGCTACGCGTTCGCGATGGAGAGGCCGCGTTCTCGAAGGGCAGAACTCCCACTACTCCGCGTTCACGTCCTAATCCTTGCATTCGCGATGAGTAAATCCACTCCAGGCCCAAACTACCCTTCGTGATCGCAGCAGTTTCTTCGCGATCAGTAGACATCAAAGAAAACAGAAATTTCTAAGTTCAAATCATCTGTAGCCTATCAGAAATACACCCGAGCCCTCGCGGATCCAAGCCAAACACACACACAAGTGCAATAACATCATATGAACTCGCTCGCGCGATCAAAGCACCAAAATAACACATAGAACTACGAATCAGACACCAAAATGAATGAAACTTTCAGAGAAACTTAAGAACTTCAAATTTCTCAACCGGACGCCCGAATCATGTCAAATCAACTCCGTTTTTTACCAAATTTTGCAAACAAGTCATAAATACTGTAATGAACTCATACCAAGATCCGAAACCAAAAATCAAACCCGACAACAACTAAGTCAAACTACGGTCAAACTTGGAATTTCTTTAAACCTTTAACTTCAAATTTTCAACAAATTATGATAAATCAAGCTAGTGACTTTCGAATTCGATTTCGGGCAAACGTCCAAGCCCAAAATCACAATGCGGACCCACCAGCACCGTCAAAATAGTGATCTGGGTCCGTTCACTTAAAATGTTGACTGAAGTCAACTCAAATGAGTTTTAACGCACGTTTTTTCACATTGTCACACCTCCTTTTTACACACCTACCCCGAAGGATAATGTATAAGGGAGTTTTTCCATTTAAAGTGACATTATTCGAAATGGGATTCTTTATTTATTTTTAAGAGTCGCCACTTGGGAAAGGATTGGCTTTTTGGTGTCCCAAGTCACCGGTTTAACTTAAATCCCAAATCGAGGAAAATTTCGACTTCCCAATTGGAGTCTGCGAACCAGAAATTCTGAATAAGGAATTCTGTTGACCCGAGGGAAGGTGTTAGGCACCCCCGGATCCCGTGGTTCTAGCACGGTCGCTTAAATTATTATAAATGGCTAAAAATCTGATTTTTTATACATGCTCAAACCTATAGTACAATTTTATAATTATTTACCGCTTTTAATTATTTTTTACGAAGGTGAACGTCGTTTAAAAATGTATTTTCGGATCACGTCACATGAAATGCACCCGAATCCTCGACACATTCTTATTCAACGTTTTTGGATTTGGATTTGGGTTGCATGAAATGCATACCCGTATTTAGGAAGGTAAAATTATTAAAGCGCGCCTAAAGCAACTAACGGGTTATTATCTTTGCGGAGGGCCGTGAAATTCGCTAAACGGCACGCCCCGAATTCTAAGGATTTTAATAGGAACATTTACTGAGGGCCCCGCAATTTATGTGTTTTGTTTGGCGAGGCTCATCTCATTTTTATTTAAAGGCCAACCTAAAGCAACTACGATTTTCTATTTCTTTTGTCTCTAAAAGGGCCTAACTAATTTGCATTTATAAATTCGGGCCTCGAGTTCAAGTCCGAATTCAAACAAAAGGGAGGACCGTCTAAATTTGAACCTGCTACCTAACTCGAAAACCTAAATTTATATTGCAAATTAATCCCCATATTCCTAATGTAATTTTAATGGATTTTTATCTTCCAGCATTCTATTGGGCCTCAACAATTAGCCCAAGACTTGTGATTTGAAACTTCCATCATTTTATTGGGCCTCAACCTGGCCCTAAACAAATTCAGTTATGCTCCTGAAAACAAAACTGCCTAAAGGTGGGCCTTGCACGAACAAAATTTAGGCCCAACTTCTATTAAAACAAGGGCCATCAGGTTCGGCCCATGAAGGAATCCAAGTCCAATATTAGATTGACTGTGTGAACCCAAGTCACGACTGGACTAGTCAATTTGTGAACAAATGAATAGTTTCATATTTACTCAAATCAAAACATGTTGACTTAAATTCAGGTGTATACTGATGACTACAAACTCATTTATTCTGAGATTTTAATAACCAAATAATTTCATTCAATACACGTTCAGAAGTTTTTTTTTT
>NW_017670287.1:1163005-1191185 GCF_001879085.1 Nicotiana attenuata
TTTTTGGTGATTTTGGTTTGGGCTGCACGAAATTGGCCCAAACATTTTGCCAACCCTTGCTTTTTATTTCATTTTCTTTTATTTGTTTCCTTATTTTCTTTTTGTACTTTATTTATTTATTTTTTCTAAATTTTCTGATTTTATTAAAATCAAAAACTAAAGACCCAATATTAAATCTAAGATTATACTAATCAATTTCCAACATTAACTAATTCTTAAATCAAAAAATGTAAAAATGTTATTTTTTCCTCTTATTTTAGCAATACTAATTAACTAGTAAGAATAAAAATATAAAATCGAATTCTAAATGCAAACGCAATATTTTTGTACCTTTTTATGAATTATAGCAACTAAAAATGCACACAAAAATGCAAACAAGACACAAAATCTTGCAATTAATTCCTAAAAATTCAAATAATAAAAGAAAAATTCTAATTCTAATGAATTTATAGGAGTAATTTAAGCGTGGCAACAATCACGTGCTCACAGCTGCCCCTCTTTGCTCGAGGACACGAAGGGTTTTCGGGCAAAGATAAATGAGCACCATGAAGGATTTTTGCCTGCTCAACACTCCATGAGAAGCATTTTGAAAACCGTCTGACCGAACCCTGCTTCAAAGGTTGCCTACATATCCTTGGCTATAAAGGAATTAGGTCAGTGTAGTTCTGGAAAGTTTGGTAGCTGGGACTACCAGGAGCTGTGAATTTCACTGATGTTGCTGCTGCTACTGCTTGTTGACCTCCTTATTACACCAAAAGGAAAATCAAAGCTAAGCTAGCTATGCCTATCAACTATGAGTTACAAGATTCCTATCTATAATTCTCTTGAAACTTGATCTTGAGTCTTAGCTGATTTTGCTGTGGACTTCGATCTGAATCTTGATGCTCGCAAGTTGTAGGTGTTTACTTCTTCATGCAGCATTGGATCAAAACAGGATCAGCGGAGCTTGTGACTTCAATCGGGTTTTGAACAATCCGCACCCTTACTTGCTTCCCATTTGAGTTCATTTCTCTTTGTTCTTTTCTTCTTTTCATGATTCTGGATTGAGACTCATTCCATTGGTCATGTCGCACCTTGTGTCCTGAGGTTGACCTACTTAAGATAACAAAACAAACGAACGAACGAAATTTTCTACCCCAGTTTTCACTAGGAGAATTTCGTGAGTTAGTTGTGCCACATACCTAGGCAATCAAATCAGGATTGTGTAGGGAGATCCTCGGTTTTTGGTCGGGATTTGGAAAGAGAAAGCTCCTTGGGTTTTGCCAGGGAGATCCTCAGTTTTTTGGCCGGGATTTGGAAAGAAAAAGCTCCTTGGTTTTTGCCAGGGAGATCCTCGGGTTTTGGCCAGGATTTGGAAAGAAAAAGGCTCCTTGGTTTTTGCCAAGGAGATCCTCGGTTTTTTGGCCGGGATTTGGAAAGGAAAGCTCCTTGGGTTATGCCAGGGAGATCCTCGGTTTTTTGGCCGGGATTTGGAAAGAAAAAGCTCCTTGGGTTATGCCAGGGAGATCCTCGGTTTTTCGGCCGGGATTTGGAAAGAAAAAGCTCCTTGGGTTATGCCAGGGAGATCCTCGGTTTTTTTGGCCGAGATTTGGAAAGAAAAAGCTCCTCGCTACCATGATTTGTTTTTCTTTTGGGGTTTTCATTTTCATTTCTTTTCTTCTTCTTCTTTTTTTTTTCTTCTTTTCTTCTTCTTTTTATATCTTCATTTTTATTTAGCAAAATGCATGAAAGAATTTGGGGGGGGGGGGGGACTTCCTTTTTGGTCGTTTTCTTGCTGCAAAACTGCTTCAGCGCTCGCGCATTTTATTTACTTTTGGGTTGCACCTGCTTCTTGCATGGTTGCTTTGAATGGAACCTGTTTTCAACAAAGAACAATTTATTAGTTTGAAACGGTGGTTCGTTTTGTGGCCTTGATCATCTCAAATGCTTGATCCCAACCCCATTTCCGTTGAGAATTTTGCTGCCTGCTGGCTTTGAGGGTGAATTGCTTTTTAAACCGACAGGATTCAACTCTCAGGATTTCATTATGACTCGCCCGTGTGGGCTCTGGCCTTTCACTTTATTCTGCCCTTGGGACCTCTGCCTTTGACTTTCTTTCTTTTCAATTGTCTTTATTTTAAAACCGTCAAACAGTATTGTCAGTCGGGATTGGCCTGACGCACTCGCTGAGGTTAGGCATTTTCTTCGACTCTGACCAGGCGGAACCCTATGAAACCGATCCTGCCACCTTTTCTTTATAATAGTTACGAAATCGGATTTAAGCCGAAAGGGATTCAAAGAAAAGTATGCAAAAAGCAAGCATATGAGTTTAAAGAGAAGCGTCCCTTTCGGGGAAAAAGAAGGACTTATCTGGGGTGCATGCTGGCTTCAAATGAACATGACATGCTTCTTGGACTGGACGCCCGACCCATACAAACTTTCCAGCTTCTCGTGAACCCATTGATCCGCATTTCAAAAAACCAGGGAACCTTGCCAGGACTCTTTTAGTAATGAGATGTCTTCTCTTCGGCCGACAGCGCCCTTTGCGGGTTTTCGCCAATCGACCTCTCTCATTTCTCTTCTCACCATCGCCCGATAGTGCTCTTTGCGAGTTTTCACTAGGCGGACTCTCTCATTTCCAGTTTCTCTACTCACCATCACCTTATGGTGCCCGAAGGTTTTCACCGATAAGACTCTCTCATTTTATTCCTCTCAATTTGAATTGCATCGGATCCCAACAATGACGTTTTTCATTTCCTTGCCTTTGCCAATTGATCGGA
Organism: Nicotiana attenuata; assembly: GCF_001879085.1. Lineage (NCBI taxonomy): Eukaryota > Viridiplantae > Streptophyta > Magnoliopsida > Solanales > Solanaceae > Nicotiana > Nicotiana attenuata. The sequence goes on from NW_017670287.1 coordinate 1,165,765, forward strand.
AGGACTTGAACAAGGTCTTTGGGTAAAAAGGATTTTGGGCGGAACTACAACTTTGGAACCATTTCGGCGGATTCATAGCCGAACCAACATATCATCTGCCCCAGTTTCAACTTTTGGGGAAATTGGGATTTTTGTTTTGGTGTGACTGAACCTCAGCGGGAGGCTGCCTACGTATCCTTTAGGAATCAAGTCAGACGTAGTTCAGGGAAATAATTTTTTGTTTTTGTTTTGGTTTTTGTTTTGTTTTTTTTTTTTTTCTTTTCATTTCTTTTTCTTTTTCTTTTCTTTTTCTTTTCTTTTCCTTTTCTTTTCGTACTTCCAGGTTCCAAAGAGGGTGATCAAAGAAACGTAACCGGCTCAAAGGGTTTACGAAGGATTGATAGTGTTTGGGGTAGCGGGAAGGAAGGCCTTCGTCATCTCAATTACACAAAAGTCGTCACCCCAAGAGACCTAAACATAGTACCTTTTCACTGCATCTGCATTGACTGCTTTTTCAGGATCATTTCCTTCGAGGTCTCCCAGATACAGTGCTCCTCTTGGCAATATCTTCCGGATTATGTATGGACCCTTCCAATTAGGAGCAAACTTTCCTTTTGCTTCCTGGTGATGAGGGAGAATGCGTCTGAGCACGAGTTGTCCCACTTCAAAATTCCTGGGACGCACCTTCTTGTTATAGGCGCGGGCCATTCTTTGTTGGTACAACTGCCCGTGGCAAACTGCGACTATCCGTTTTTCATCAATTAATGACAACTGCTCCAGTCGGGTTTTAACCCACTCACTATCCTCAATTTCCGCTTCAACAATTATGCGAAGCGAAGGGATTTCTACTTCTGCAGGTATGACAGCTTCAGTTCCGCAAACCAACAAGTACGGGGTTGCTCCGATTGATGTACGGATTGTGGTACGATATCCGAGTAATGCAAAAGGCAGCTTTTCATGCCACTGCCTGGAGCTTTAAATCATCTTTCTCAAAATCTTCTTGATGTTCTTATTTGCCGCTTCAACGGCACTATCTGCTTTTGGCCGATAAGGAGTAGAGTTTCTGTGTGTTATCTTGAATTGTTCACATACCTCTTCCATCAGACAACTGTTCAAGTTCACAGCATTGTCGGTAATGATGGTTGCAGGGATGCCAAAACGGCAAATGAGATTTGAGTGCACAAAGTCTACCACAACTTTCTTGGTGACTGCCTTGAGTGTGACGACTTCAACCCATTTTGTGAAGTAGTCGATTGCAACCAATATGAATCTATGCCCATTCGAAGCTTTCGGCTCAATTGGCCCAATGACATCCATACCCCAGGCAGCAAATGGCCAAGGTGCTGACATCGGATGAAGTTCTGTTGGAGGTGCATGAATCAAATCATCGTGCACCTGGCATTGATGACATTTCCGAACAAAACTGAAGCAATCCTTTTCCATGGTTATCCAATAATATCCCGCTCGCAGGATTTTCTTTGCCAAAACATAACCATTCATATGAGGTCCGCACACCCCTGCGTGCACTTCATGCATAATTCTTCCGGCTTCCTCGGCATCAACACATCTTAGCAAGTTGAGGTCCGGGGTCCTTTTATACAAAACATCACCGCTTAGGAAGAAACCACTCGCATGTCGTCTAATGGTTCTCTTCTGATCTCCAGTGGCTTGCTCGGTGTATTCTTGTGTTTTCAGAAATCTCTTGATATCATGATACCATGGCTGAGTGCTAGGTTCCGCCTCGACCGCATTACAATAATCGTGCCTTTCTTTGATTTGAATTTCCAGGGGATCAATATGGGCATTGCCTGGGTAAGGCAGCATTGAAGCTAGAGTGGCGAGTGCATCAGCTAGTTCATTGTGACATCGAGGAATGTACCTGAACTCTATCGACTTGAAGCATTTGGTGAGATCTTCCACATGTTGCCGATAAGGAACGAGCTTAACATCCCGAGTCTCCCACTCTCCCTAGGCTTGCCGGATAATCAAATCAGAGTCCCCCATGATCAATAAATCTTCAACATCTTGGTCAATTGCCATATTCATGCCTATGATGCAAGCTTCATACTCAGCCGTGTTGTTTGTACAGAAGAATCGGAGCCTAGCTGTAGCTGGATAGTGCTGACCATCGGGTGAAATCAAGATTGCCCCGATGCCTACTCCTCTAGCATTTACCGCTCCGTTAAAGAACATTTTCCAAGCACGAGTGTCCTCCGAGATTGCTTCCACTGAATTCACCTCTTCATCTGGGAAGTATGTGCTCAATGGTTGGAATTCCTCGTCAACCGGGTTTTCCGCCAAATGATCTGCCAACGCTTGGGCTTTCATTGCCGTACGAGTGACATAGACTATGTCAAATTCAGTGAGCAAGATTTGCCATTTCGCCAATCTCCCAGTGGGCATCGATTTCTGGAATATGTACTTCAAAGGATCCAACCTGGTTATGAGGTAGGTAGTGTGGGCTTGAAGATAATGTCTCAACTTTTGAGCAACCCACGTCAAGGCACATCACATTCTCTCCAACAAAGTGTATTTAGCTTCATAACTGGTGAACTTCTTGCTCAGATAGTAAATCGCCTGCTCTTTCTTGCTGGTTATATCATGTTGCCCGAGGACACAGCCAAAAGAATTTTCCAAAACCGTCAGATACAAGAAGAGAGGTCGCCCAGATTCCGGTGGGACCAACACTGGAGGATTTGACAGATATTCCTTGATTTTATCGAAAGCCTCTTGACATTCTGATGTCCATTTGATTGCCGCATATTTCTTCAATTACTTGAATATGGGCTCACATGTGGTTGTCAGTTGAGCAATGAACCGACTGATATAGTTTAACCTGCCTAATAAGCTCATCACGTTCTTCTTAGTTCTTGGAGGAGGTAGATCTCGAATAGCTTTTATCTTTGTTGGATCTAACTCGATACCTCTCCTGCTGACTATGAAACCCAGGAGATTCCCTGATGGGACTCCGAAGGCGCATTTAGCCGGATTCAGCTTCAAATAGTACTTGCGCAGCCATTCAAAGAATTTTCTCAAATCTCGAACATGGTCACTCTGGGTTCGGGACTTGATGATTGCGTCGTCCACATACACCTCTATCTCTTGATGCATCATGTCGTGGAAGATGGCGGTCATGGCTCTCATATAGGTCGCTCCGGCATTCTTCAGCCCAAATGGCATGACCCGATAACAGTAAGTGCCCCAGGGTGTAGTGAAGGCTGTCTTCTCGGCATCTTCTTCATCCATCAACACCTGGTGATGTCCTGTGTAGCAATCCACGAAGGACTGTATTTCATGTTTGGCACAGTTATCAACAAGGATGTGGATATTAGGCAAAGGAAAATTGTCCTTGGGACTCGCCCTGTTCAAATCTCGGTAGTCCACACACACCCGGGTTTCCCCGTCTTTCTTTGGCACCGGAACCACGTTGGCCAACCATGTGGTATATCGGACCACTCGGATTATCCCTGCTTTCAACTGTTTTGTGATTTCTTCTTTGATCTTATCACTGATATCAGTCTTAAACTTTCTTTGCTTTTGCTGAACTGGAGGACAGTCGGGGTAAATTGGCAATTTATGCACCACTAGATCCACACTCAGTCCTGGCATGTCATCATATGACCAAGCAAACACATCTTTAAACTCAAACAGGAGTTGGATTATTGCATCTCGAGTTTTCTCATCCGTGTGAATGCTTATTTTGGTTTCCCTTATTTCTTTGGCTGTTCCCAAATTAAACGGTTCAGTATCATTCAGATTTGGCTTAGGTTTATTCTCAAATTGTTCCAATTCTCGATTTATATTCTGGTTCTTGATTCATTATTTCACAATTAGACAGCGTGTTCGAGTCTGGGCATGTAGTCCGCAAGCATGTCATGTTATTTAAAGCCGCATTATTATAACTGAAACGAGAAAATGGAAAAGGAAAATAACAAAAATCAGAAAGAATAGAGAGAAAAATGGACGATGAAATATTGATTTCATTTCTTGGAATTTGCAAAGATAACAGGGTTACATTCAGGAATTTAAAAGACAAGAAACTAAAAGAAACATCCGAGTTACACCCTGAAATAACTCGGGATGCAGAAAAGGTGACAGGGCTAGTCTACCGGGACTCCCACCTGATCGGGAATGGCGTAGCCTTCCAGTTTTGGAGTTTAGCATCTGGTCCCATATAGAGCACCTCAGCGGTGCTAGTCCCTTCCCCTGGCTGAACCATATTGGTTTCATAAAGCATTTGTCTCATAGCTCCACATATATCTTCGATTTCCTCAGCCGTGAACACCTCATCGTCCTCTTCTTCGCCATACTTGGGCTTGAAAAAAGTATCATAGAGATGTGGCAATGGTTGCGGCAGAACCCATACTTCCTTCTTCCTTTCCTCGGCCCATTTCTCATCATCTGGGGTAGGGTGGAAGCCTATCCCGAAAAACTTTTCTGCTGTGGGTAGAGTTACCGGCTCGGATATTCCTTGCAAAGCTTTTCCCAACCCTTTTCCTGGTTTGAAGCCGTGTTTAATCATCTCTCTGGCCACCATGATTGACGCATTAGACAGGAAAGGCTGGGGGCACGGATTTCCCTCCTCGTACTGGTCAGCCACCACAATTTCGAAGGCCTGATAAACGATATGCTTACTTCCTTCCCTCGCCTCCAAGCATGGGATAGATGGGTCACGATAAATAGATTGCTCGTCTTCTCCATGGACCACGATTTCTTGATCTTCATACTCAAATTTTACCATCTGGTGGAGGGTGGAGGGTACGGCTCCTGCAGCGTGGATCCAGGGCCTTCCCAGAAGAAAATTGTAAGATGTATCCATGTCCAACACCTGGAAGGTCACTTCGAAATCCACCGGGCCTATGTTTAATATCAAATCGATCTCACAGATAGTATCCCTCTTAATACCATCAAAAGCTCTCATACAAACATTATTGGGACGAATCCTTCCAGTCCCAATTTCCATTCTTTGCAGTGTGGAGAGTGGGCAGATGTCAACGCCCGAGCCTCCATCCACCATGACTCGCTTGACATAGTAACCTTCACACTTAACAGTCAGATGCAAGGCTTTGTTGTGGGAGGCTCCCTCTGGAGGCAAGTCATTTTTGCTAAAGGAGATTTGATTGACGGCGAAGAATCTTTCTGCCATCCTTTCGAGCTGTTTGACTGATGTTTCAATTGGCACATATGCCTCATTCAAAGTTTTCATCAGGATCTTTTGATGTTCTGCGGATTTTGTCACCAATGTTAATAGAGACACTTGTTCAGGGTATTTCCTCAATTGCTCTACTGTTTCATAATCAGGCATCTTCATTTTCTGGAAGAAGGCCTCTACTTCTTCCGCACTCACTGCTTCTTGGGGGGAAAGCGCTTTCGCGTGGCACTGTTTACCTCCTGCACGTTCGAATATTTTTCAACAGAGACTTTTCCTGGAAGTTCCCCCGAAATTTCTTTGCCCTTGTATGTAACCACCGTTTGCTAGTAGTTCCATGGCACTGCAGAGGGGTCTGTCATTGGCTTTTGTGGTATGCGTCCAATAACCACTGGCTCGCTCAGTCGAGGCGGTTTAATTGTCCCCCGTACCACATAAGCTCCTTTCGGCACATACATTTGTGTCCCCTTTTTCACTTCGAACTTCTTCGGAGCATTCACCACTAGTGGTTTCTCTTGGCGACCTCGCAGAACATAAAGAACCCCGTTTTTAGGGGGCACCGTCTCTGCTTTTGTTTCAGTCTTCTTCTCAGGCTCAGTTTTGACAATTTTATTCTTCTTCTCCCCTTTTTCCTGCTTCAGGGCTGCCTTGGGCTTCCTTTCTGCATCAGCTATAGCAATTATAGCTTTCAAGGCCGGATTAAATTCCCTTTCCTCACAAATCATCCCGATTACCGGCCCGTTGTTGTGAGCGGGCAACGGATTATTGGTCACATTTGGGGCTTCTTCGTCCCTCAACACTATTTTCCCCTGTTCTATCAAATCTTCCACAGCTTTCTTCAATGTCCAACAGTTATCAATACTATTCCCCTCAGCTCCTGAGTGGTAAGCACACCGGACGCCCCGTTGATAGGCTGGTGAATCCGGGTTTTGCCCGTTTTGGGGTATAGGTTGCAGCAGATTCATCTGGACAAGCTTTGGGAACAAACTGGAGTAGGGTTCACCAATCGGTGTGAAGTTTGGTCGTCTGGGTGGTTCCCGAGGGCGGAAGTTTTTTTGTGGAGGTCGGGGATTATATTGGTTCTGGTAAGGAGGCTGGTTTCTTTGGAATGGAGGTTGGTTTCGGTTAGCTTGTGGTTGCGGTCGGGCGAAAGGTTGAGCATTCATGACCGCATAAGGTGGTGGAGCATAGGTCATATCAGTGTGAGGATAGTAGTGTTGGGGGGGTTCTTTCAGAGAACACAGGTCGAGGAGCCCGATACCTTCTTCCTCCTGATGCTGCCATCACTGTTTCTTCTTTCTTTTTGCCTTTGGCCATTCCTCTAGACCCGCCTTGGATGGCTTGGGAGGTTGCTCTTATGGCCGACTGGCTCATGATTCTGCCCGTTTTTAGCCCATTTTCTACCATTTCTCCGACTTTAATTGCCTCTGCGAAAGGCTTGCCCATGGCTGACATCATATTCTGAAAGTAGTCTGCTTCCTAGGCTTGAAAGAAAACAGTAACCATCTCTACCTCATCCATTGGAGGCTTCACTCTTGACGCCTGTTCGCGCCACTTAATTGCGTATTCTCTGAAGCTCTCTGATGGCTTCTTCTTTAGATTTGCTAGAGAATTGCGATCTGGAGCAATATCTATGTTATATTGAAATTGCCTGACAAAATCTCGGGCCAGATCGTCCCAAATATGCCAACGCGAGACATCTTGATCCATATACCACTCTGAAGCGATGCCAATTAAGCTTTCCCCGAAATATGCCATCAACAATTCTTCTTTGCCACCGGCTCCCCTTAACTGATTGCAATACCTCTTCAAGTGAGCAATGGGGTCACCGTGCCCGTCATACTTTTCAAATTTTGGTGTTTTGAATCCTGAGGGCAAGTGCACATGCGGGAACATACACAGGTCCATATAGGAGACGCTTTTTTGCCCGCTCAAGCCTTGCATATTTTTTAAACTTTGTTCAAGGCTTCACATTCTCTTTGCCATCTCCTCCTGCTCTGGGGCTTTGGGGCTTTTTTCCTGCCCCGGTGTAAGCTCGTATGGTGGCTGAGAGTAAGTATATTGAGGATAATGAGGAGGGTCAGCCTGAAAGACGGGATTTTGGAATGTGAAAACCGAGGAGTCGGAAGCATGCTTTGACAGTGATGGTTGTGTTGTTGTGGAACATGGTGGAGTCGTGAAGATGTTGGGAGCAGTTCCAGACGGGAACACCTGGGGGCGAACCTCAGAGGGTGTTCCGAAGAAATGAGCAGTTATAGTGGGTTGCCCTAGAGTAATGTTGGGGTGGCTGATGGGGACAGTAGTAGCACCTCCAGACTAGGGAATAACTCCGGAATCCGGGGATATTGCTTTGAGGTTCCTTTCCGTTGTTCCAAGAATCCCACATTTCCATCAATCGCAGGCGCAATATCTGATTTTCTTCAGCTGTAGGAGACTCAGAGGCCGGGACCCCCGAGATGGGGCTGTCTTCAGGTAAAGGGATTGCAGGCAGAGTCATTTCAGACGACATCTCTATACTTCCTTTTGATCTAGTGAAATATCGATGTGAGGCCAGCTTACCACAAACCGACCACTGTTTCTAAAAGCTCAGCTGGAAATGACAGCAACAACGGTTAGTTTGAAACAAATAATAGATAGGGAACCGCACATTAGAGTGTGATGCACCTATACAGTTAAGTGAATATATATGTGTTTGCTACGGTTGCATGCGTCATCCCGGCTTTTCTCTTGTCCCCTTCGTTTTCCTTTCTCTTTTTGTTTTGTTTTCCCTCATTTTCTTTTCCCTCTTCTCTCTTTATTTCATTTTTTGCTTTTTCTTTTCTTTGGCCATGGTTTTTCATTCAACACCTTATTTTCTTCCTTTGTGTTTCTTTCTCTCTCTTGTTTTTCTTTTATTTCCCTCGTATTTCTCTTTTTCTCTTTTTCTTAGAATTACGGTCGAATCTTATGTAGATTGCCTACGTATCATGGCCCCGCACGAATCAGACCAGGCGTAGTTCTTGCAAATAAATGCCAAACTAAATGCAAGAAATAAAGAAACAATTTTTGGGAATTTTCAATTTTTCATTAATAACAACTGCTATTACAAAAGCTACTAGACTATTTGTTTTTCTTTTTCTCAAAAAGGAAAGTACAAAACAGACTCAAAAACAAAACACAGACTCGACTAATCTAGGAGTACATCAAAGCTTCAAATCCTGGGGCCCACGGGGCATCATTCGGCATCGCCGCGGGCCTGCGTGCAAGACCCCTTTGCAACTACTCCAAATCATTCATGACCTGTCGAACAAATATCATCACTGACGCAAAGAAAGTGGTACGACCTATCCGTTCACCATCCTGGCACTTCTTGACAATATAGTGTGCAATGCTTCGGATCCTTTCCCTGATTCGGCCCTTTTCTTGGAGTAGTCGACTTATCTGTTGGGTACGAGCCTCTAGCACCTGAGAATCCTGGAGGTGAAGGTCTTGTAGCAATTTCATTTCCTTTTTCATCTCGGCGATCAAACCATAGCATTGTTCTCTCTCGGCCTGAAATTCTTTGTCTCGCCGGGCTGCCTTTTCTTCAAGAGTACTCATTTTTCTTTTCATGTTAGCAATGGTTCCCTCGTAGTTTCTCTTCATTTGTTGTACAAACTGGGCTCTTTCCTCAGTCTTTTTGGCCCAATGTGCTCGAAGTCTTGCCATGTTCCCCTCTGATTTCTCCAATTCTTCCTGGCAGTCCGAGACTTGCTTCTTTAACCCTTTTATCAATCTTTCATCAGACAAGCTTCTTTCTCGATTCCTGGCATCTATTTTCATTTATTGAATTTGGGCCTTGAGAGCTTCATTTTGCTGGGCCAGTTTCTTTTTATCCCCTTCGTCAGCTGCAGCTTGTACACTTTTCTCAAATTGAAGATCCCGAACTTGCTGCTCCAATGCCCCTATTTTGGCACGGTACTCCTTCTCTTTGGCCAGCCAATCCCATTGGACCTGGGCTCCATCAATGAATTGTTGTACGTGTGGCCTTTTGGCCGGCCTCTCGGGAATCTGAAACCTTTTGCCGAACCAGGTCAAATATTTGGGGTCTACTTCACCTTTTGCCCGATCTTGTACCATAGTCTTAGGCTCCAGGAATCGGCACTCATTCCATATCTTTCGGATTCTTCCTTCCGGGAAGGCAGCTTTTGGACCCAACTCAATAATTTGTCCACTCAGGTCATCATCATTGTGCACTGCCTGGAATCTTCCGAACTGTCACAAAACTCGGTAAGGAGCATAAGGTGGTATGCTTCGAATACCCATCAAAAGAATATATGGGACCTCTGCTGACGTGTATACAGCTTCAGTAGCAGGAAGCCACCCATAAGCCCATTCAACTTTATCTGCGGTCAAAGATCTTAAGCATGACGACCAGGCCTCAGTACCCTCGGGAAATTCAATGCATGTTACCCGGGTTTCAAATTCGTCGATACAACTTAGCCCGGTTAACCCGAAGTTCATATACCCTGTGCGGTGACAAAGATGCTCCTGTATCCACATTTGTAGCAATAGATTACATCCTTGAAAGAACTTCACACCCTCTCGACACATGGTTAAAGCTCGGTACATCTCTGCTACGATCAAGGGAACCACTATGCTAGTAGGTTTCTTTGTAGCCACATCCAACATTCCTACTAGGCCAAGGTCTATGTGACCGTCTTTCCTTGGACAGACAACAACTCCTAGAAAAGCCAACATGAATGCTAACCCCCGCCGGGCCTCCCACTTGTCTTTGTTCTCGGCATGCGTCAGACCGGTGTTGGGCTCTTCAAATCCTTTTGGGTTACCATACCGATGATATAGGAAATGCAATGTACAACACCCCTCTGCTAGATGCGGGTCTTGGATGTCCCGGCTGATGTTCAACAAGTCTAAGAATCTGTGGAGTGTGACTGGTCTTGGTGCTAAGGGATATCTACTTCGGAGGTTCCCGTTGAGGCCTGCATACCCTGCAATCTCTTCTAGTGTCGGTGTGAGTTCAAAATCTGAAAATCGGAAGACATTACGGGTTGGGTCCCAAAATGGTATCAGTGCCTCAACAATATCCTTTCTCGGCTTAATGTTCATGAGTCCAACAAGACCGTCCAAAATTTTGACCACAGTTTCTCAACTTCCTTTTCCTAGGTCGTCCCACCACATATGGAGCTTTAGGGGTATCTCGCTCAGGACTGAGAAGGTTTCGACGTTGCTTGGATTCATCCTGCACATTTATTTAGAGGGGATTTAATGACTTATTTTAGAACTAAAAAGGAAAAAGTGACTATTTTTTGCAAATTTTTTTTTATTTAGGAAAAACAAAGACAAAATATTTGTTTAGGACAAATAAAGACTTGGTTTTGCAGATACGGCCTTTCAGCACTTCTAGGAAGAAGATTTTAAGGCTGTGCCCGTAAACCGTTTTAAAATGACTCAGGGTGGCTATTCTCGCAACAACAGCCTTCCGGCGCCCTTTTGGGGACATTCGGCTTATTTTAAACAAGAATGGCATCACCTGACTTATTGGTCATTAAAATTTTGGTATTTTTGGCTATTTTTGCAAAAGAGTGGTTGGACCCGATGAGGGTTGCCTACGTATCTCACATCCGGTGAGAATCAAACCAGCGTAGTTTGGGCAGATTTGCCAAAATCAAAACTATTTTGAACAACAATTTTCTTTCTATTTTTTCCAAATATTTTTCTCTTTTTTTTTTTATTTTTTTTTCATTTTTTCAAAAATCCGGCAGCATTTCGGTACTAATTGGGCGTTGGGTTTTTCAAATCAAATGGTCACCCTCACTTAGTCCTAACACTGCTTATTTTTTCTCAATTTTCACTCATTTAGACAAGCCGATCAACATGCAAAGCCGAGCAAATAAATGCGCAAGTAGCACGTAAGATGCATCAGGATGGTCATTTCAATTCAGGTCTCCTGTCCTAGACGGACCCAACCCCTGTGTTGAGTCCCCTAAGTCAAATGCACATGATGCAAATAAATGTCCTACTAGGGATCCGGTATGAGTTTATTGTTCTTCTAGGTTTAAACCCTAGGTTTATTGGTCTAGACCTGGCTTACCCCAGCGAACAACTCGGGCCGAGGGGGAGGCAGCGTACCGGGGATACAGAAGCTCCGCCGGCTTAGCAACTTACCCAACCTCGTCCTAAATTGGGAAAGACTCTAAACAGAAGAGAAGCTACACGAAGTGCACCCTTCTCCATGATGTAGAAGACTCAGAAAGAGGAAGGGATTCGCGACAGTTTATATATACAATTTCAACAAATAACAAAGCGGTAAAACATTTAGCACATATAGCATGGAACATGTAGAAAAATCAGATAAAGCCAAATATAATAATTATACTAAGCTCGAATTCTTTGAACCCTGAACCGGAATTCTGGGTTCGTTTCCCCAGTAGAGTCGTCAGAGCTGTCACACCTCCTTTTTACACACCTACCCCGAAGGATAATGTATAAAGGAGTTTTTCCATTTAAAGTGACATTATTCGAAATGGGATTCTTTATTTATTTTTAAGAGTCGCCACTTGGGAAAGGATTGGCTTTTTGGTGTCCCAAGTCACCGGTTTAACTTAAATCCCAAATCGAGGAAAATTTCGACTTCCCAATTGGAGTCTGCGAACCAGAAATTAGCTTAAATTATTATAAATGGCTAAAAATCTGATTTTTTATACATGCTCAAACCTATAGTGCAATTTTATAATTATTTACCGCTTTTAATTATTTTTTACGAAAGTGAACGTCGTTTAAAAACGTGTTTTCGGATCACGTCACATGAAATGCACCCGAATCCTCGACACATTCTTATTCAACGTTTTTGGATTTGGATTTGGGTTGCATGAAATGCACACCCGTATTTAAGAAGGTAAAATTATTAAAGCGCGCCTAAAGCAACTAACGGGTTATTATCTTTGCGGAGGGCCGTAAAATTCGCTAAACGGTACGCCCCGAATCTAAGTATTTTAATTAAGTATTTAATGAGGGCCCCGCAATTTATGTGTTTTGTTTGGCGAGGCTCGTCTCATTTTTATTTATTTAAAGGCTAACCTAAAGCAAACTAAGATTTTCTAATCATTTTTTCTCTCTAAAAAGGGCCTAATTAATTTGCATTTATAAATTCGGGCCTCGAGTTCAAGTCCGAATTCAAACAAAAGGGAGGACCCTCTTAGTTTGGACCCGCTACCTAACTCGAGAACCTAAATTTATATTTGCCAATTAATTCCCCATCTTCCTAATGTAATTTAAAGGATTTTTGACTTATAGCAATTTTGGGGACTTGAATCTTTGGCCCAGGTCTGTAAATGTTGCTGTTCAGCCATTGGGCTTCGGTGAAGTCCAGCCACGGACTCTTCCTAGCCTAAGGATCAAGTTGGCTATTTGGGCAATTGAGCAGGCAATGGGCTTATTTTACAGCCCAAATATCAGGAGCCCAGGCATGGGCAATTCTAAAAATGCAGGTTTCCTTTTTGGTTTTACTTGCAGTTTGCTTTCTAACATCCAAATTACATGTAAACCATATACTATGACCATAAGCATTTAAGAGTAGGATTTTCAACCTTCTAATTTCGAAGCCTTGAGTTTCAAACAAACTGAATTAACAGTGAGATTATGAGCTGAAGCATATGATCTATTTAAAATTAGATTCCCACCGGTACCAATTCTATAGCCAATTTTGCGCTATCTACTCACAGTATTCGGCACTTCCAGTTGTTAACGTAAGGTCAGATATTTATTCTAGTTATTCTACTTGTTTTGAAAATGAAACGTCAAAATACTTACACTACATCATCTACTGCAAGCAATCAACATTCATATGGCTTATAACTAACTAAAAAAACTCAACTAATCTCAAAAATGAAACCAGTCCAACCCAGTCCAAATTATACAGTCCACCATAGTCTCAAATGCCTATAATCAAAGCTAATTGAGGTCTAATTATGCAGTCTACAGTTCAGAAATAAGCTGATTGCAAATAAAAACAAAAACTACTCTAAAACTATAGCAGAAACAGAATAATTGGCAGCACAACGAGATTGCAACTTCACTTCATTTTTTAAGCTAGGAATCTACATGAATTTCAGAACATGTACCTAGAATTAAAACAAAAGGAAGAGGAAAATAAGATCAGCAGCGGCAGTGAGCAGTCAGCAATGATAAATCAACAGCAACACAGCCAGGAAATCACTCGAAAGCCAAAATTATGTCACTACGACTCAGGAGTGAAGACAAATGGATAGCATCCATGACCCAACACAGCCTTAATTGAGCTCAAACACACTTGAGATTAACCCAGGAAACTTCAGAAAAACTTCAGCAATCAAACCCCAAGCTAAAGATGCAAATTAACCACTATAACTTGAAATTAACCTAAGTATTTCAATAGAACAGTATTTTTTGGATTTTTTGGAGTTTTGCTAGTTTTTTGGTTTTTCTGGAAATTTTAGATCTAAAAATGAAGGTTTCTACAGCTATATGATTTCAGATTTGAATCTCTTGAGTGTTGAGGTTCAAATTTGAATTTCAGACTTGAGGAAGGGGATTTTTAGGGGGGAACTTAAGAGCTGGAGAGCTTGGGGAATTTTCAGAGTGTGTAAACTTGTAAAACAAGGCACTAGGCCTGCCTTTTATAGGCAAGGAAGGGGGCAGAATGTTCTGGAAGTTTTTACTCATTTTCCCCCTTTTTATTTTCAGAAATTGTACCTTAATCCCTAATTTTTTGGCTTGTTGCCCAAGTTACTGCATTAAGAATACAGAAACTTACACTAAGACCCCCTTCTAGAAGGACCTAGGGTGTTTTTCTACCTATGGAATACCTATACTACCCTTATTTGGGTTCTGAAATTACTGGTCCTTAACAAACCAGCCCATTTTGGATGCCTAAACTACCCTTGATTGCCCCTGAAATTACTAACCCTAGTTGAAATCTATCAGCTATAACCAATCACCTAAAATTACACTAATTAGACAATTAATCAAACAAGGAAACAAATTGCATGAACCAATCATGAATCAACTAACTAACACAAAATTAAACCTATTAAAATCAAGCATGAAGACTGAAAACAGTACTGCCCTAAATCAAACAAACTTAACTACCCTAAACATGGAATTATTAATATAACCACTACTCAAACTGATTTAAACTAAAATTATTAACACTAAAACATAGGGAATCAGATTTGAACAAGGCCAAAACTATCCCAACAGATTAATAAAGGATCAGACTAAAACCAAAGATTAAAATGAATTAAAATCTAAACGGGATGAACAAAAAAGCAGAATCGAGCACAAAATCAAAACAGAAATCCGAACAGGCAGTGATAAAAACAAAACGAAAATTAAACCAAAAAATTAAACTAAAATCATAGAATTAAATAAAAAAACCACAGAAAAGAAGAAGAAAATAGAAACAAACTCTAAAACTTACTGAACATTTATCTCAACTAAACTAAAATTAACAAATCAACTTTCATGCTATCAAAGTTCATGCTACTGGATATCAGACTTCGAAACAGGAAAACAAAGAAAAAAATAAACTCAAATACTAAACCCTAAGCAAACAGCAATCCAAATCACGAAGCCAAACAATTATGTAAAAAATAAAAATAGCACCAGAAGAAGGAAAAAGAGAAGAAAAAAATCGGGGCACTCACTGGTTGTGGTCTTCATGAATTGAACTCGGATTGAGCCCCCAAATAACATTATACGTTTGTTCTTGGTGAGAACAAACGTATCAGGTTATTTAGGAACTCAAAACGATCTTGGGCGGTCTTAAAAAAAAACAAATCCAATATCTTCTTGTAAACCCTAGATCTGGAATTTGACAAGTTTTACTTAGATTTGAAAAGTTTTGGTTTGAGATTAGAGATGAGGAGGGTTAGGGAAGTATAGGGTGTAAATTTGGTGGGACTTGGAAGAGTTGAGGTTTTGGCCAGATTTTCGATCTAACATTTGAGAAGATTGGCTATGATTTGAGGAAGGTGATTTTGGGGGTTGGAAAGAGGAAAGGAAGAGGATTCAAGGGTGTAATTTTGGGCGGATTTGGAGCATCGCCGCCGGCGGCGGATGGCGGTGGATGGCGGAGACACGGTGGGGACGGTGGTGTTACAGGGGGGAGACGGTGGTGTTACCAGTTGTACGAGGAAGGTGAGATATGTCTTAGGGTTAATGCAATTTTTCGGACAATTTTATTAACTATGTCAAATGNAAATGCAAGATTAAAATAAAAGACCCAATTGACTCTACTATTATACTAATTAATTTCCAAAGAAAACTTAAGACAAATTTTAAAAATTAAAAGTAGAAATGCAAGGACCATTTTGGTATTTTCTTTATTTTTGTAATATTAAAATGCACACTATTTTTTGTATATCTTTTTTTGGAATTATATCAATCAAAAATGCACACAAAAATGCAAACAAGACACGAAATCATGCAATTAATTCCTAAAAATTTAAATAATAAAAGAAAAATTCTAATTCTAATGAATTTATAGGAGTAATTTAAGCGTGGCAAAAATCACGTGCTCACACACATTTTCATCAATTGTTTTTCATAAAAACCTTCCAGAAAGAAGACACAGATTGCGCGCACAAATCGGAAAAGGCTAAATGGAGCTATTCGAGGTTTAAAAATACAGAAATGAGGGCTAAACTGAAAATGACCTATCGGGTCATCACAGCACGTCAAAGCAAAAGAAAGTAAAAGAACCCTAAAATGCTTCCCTGTTCTTGGGATGAGAATGAGTTAATTAAATGGAGTAATACAGTACGGATTCATATAGCCGATCAAAATAGAATATAATGAAAGAAAAAGATGTATCGGTATATAGAGGCTATATTTTAGATATGCTAGCACTTTAACTACAGGTCCTATGTTTTTAAACATATAAAGAGATTTTACTACATACTTTTATTTGTATCTGCATAATATTGATATGAGATGATCTTAAATGGAGTAACATAGTCAGTGAGGATTCTGTAGCCAGCATCAATTTGTTTGAGACCGAGGCGGTGTTTTTGGGGTAAGAGACAAGACAATCTCTCAAGCAGTACAACAAGGTTAACTAACTACCACACTTGAGGCACAATAGCTAGTAAGTGGTACCTCAAATAGCATTAACAAGAAAATGAGGTAGAAACTGGTAACTCAAATCATCTTAGACTAGTTGAAGTGGCCTGAACCATGTTATTCTGTAACCATCTCTAAAAAAAAAACTAGTGAGTTGGCAAAAACTGCCGAAAACTTAAACGAAATATTTGCCAGTTAAATTGTCAAGTACCTTGAAAATATATTGCGATGTAAGAGTTTAACTCTCGACATCCAAAATCAGTGATACATCTTGCAGTTCGGTAATCCAGGAAACAGCCTCCCTGCCCCTCGGGGTAGGGATAAGGTCTGCGTACATATTATCCTCCCCAGACCCCACTTGTGGGATTATACTGAGTTGTTGTTGTTGTATCTTGCAGTTCGGTAATAAAGACATACATTTTGTATGCCTTGTGTATATCATTACTCATCCAACGATACTTTAAACATATTCGGTTCCAATTTATGTGAACCTGATTGACTGGGCATGAAGTTTAAGAAAAAATGAAGACTTTTTGGAATTTGTGGTCCTAAACAATTCAAAAAGGGACCCAGAGTATTTGTGTCGTTATAAAAGCTTCTCATTAAGGGTAGAAATGTAAGTTCAAGCTAAATTGTTTCCAAATTTAGAAAGTGTGCATTCTTTTTTGAACGGATCAAAAAGGAAATAGGTTCACATAAACTGAAACGAAAGGAATAAATAACATACGCCTGACATCATCCAACATATACGACTATTTAATTTGTACGTATTCCACGTATATTTGTACAGCTGATCGCTTTCCAATTCTACTTAAAACGGCTCCACCCTAGTATTCCTCATTGAAGTTGACAGAGCATCTAAAGTAATTTTTAAAGGTGTGGATCTCGTAGTGAACTTTAAAAAAGAAAAGAAAAAGGATACATTCTAATACATCCCATTTCAAAATCATATACAGTAAAAGAACAAAAAATAGTGATGATTGAAACTAATGGAATGCCACTTGTCATCTTTGTCTTCTCAATAATTTACAGCATTTTTGCAACCTGACATTTAGGGCCCTCTCTAAATGTCTTGAATTCAAGTTGGTTCTCCATTTGCTTCACCGTGACCATTGTACCTTTTATTTGCTATATTCTATATATTTTGGACCTCTATTTGCTAGACAGGTGTTTTGTGGCTTTAAAGTTTAAAGTAACACCGTTGTACTTTATTTTATTTTTTTTATAACCGTGGTTTTCGGGCATCGCTTTGCGAACCCAACTAGCTATACCCACTGGCTCCCGCTGTTTCAAGGCGGGTGCACGGTTAGTTTCACAGGGCCCTCGAGACGTGGCCGGTTTGTAATGCCTCCAGTGGCCCTGCGGGGGCTCGAACTGGCGACCTGAAGGATTTTGTCCTCAGGCCTTTAGTAGTTGAGCTACCCTCAGGGTTTCCAGGTTCCCGTTGTACTTTACTAATTCTATGATTGCATAAATAATACTGCTATGTAGGAGTGGCAAACGGGCAGGTCGGGTTGGATATGGTTAGGGTCGAAAACGGGTAGTGAAAAAATGAATCAATTATCCGACCCGACCCGACCCATATTTAATACGGATAAAAAATGGGTTAACCGGCGGATAACATGGGTTACCCATATTATCCATGATTTCTGTATATGATCACTTTTGGGAGAATTCTTAATCTCCCTAACTTGAGGAACCCCCAATTTGAGGCTTTACAAATGTAAAAGTTAGACCCATTAGTTATCCATCGGTTACTCATTGGTTTTTAATTTTTTAAATGGATAATATGGTTCTTATCCATATTTGACCCGTTTAAAAAAGTTCATTATCCAACTCATTTTCTAGTGGATAATATGGGTGGTTAACTGTTTTCTTTTAACCATTTTGCCACCGCTATTCACATGAAATTAACATTATACTCTCTTTGTTTCAATTTAGATGACATATTTCGTTTAACAATTCATTTGTTACCATATTTGAAGCTAATGAAATTATAAAATATATAATATATTTTTGTCGAATATGTAATTTGAATTCACGGATCCAGAATTTAAATTTTAGGGGTTCAACATTTCGGGTTAGCATTAAACATATTGTACATTTAAAATTAATCATGCATACATAACAATATGATATTGTTATATTCATATCATAGTACGTTAATAGCAACAATAGCTGCCCTGTAAAATCCCACATAGTGGGGTCTGGGGAGGATAATGTGTACGCAGACCTTACCCCTGCCCCGATAGAGCAGAGAGGCTGTTTCCGAAAGTACATGAATAGCAAGAACTAGCATTTTTATTGAAACGATAACTCATGTGGAAGAACAAGCCTGCTATTTATTGTAATTTTAATAAACTTTAATACATAAATTTATACATCGAGTGGAAACTATTGGATTCATATGAATCCAATGCTATAGGGTTGAATCCGCCTCTGTTAACTCAATATGTCTCTATAACAACCTTATCAACACTAATGTTATATGTTGTGTAGAATTCTCTTTTGGAAATTTTACTTCCTATAGAAAATCTTTACACCTTATTTATTATAAATAAATATCTTTTTAAAAACTATTTTTTATAGCTCCCTTTTAGGTTTTATTGAAATTATTTATTTATGGTCACTTCCTACCGTTAAGCCTTTAAATACGCTGTAAAATATTTTTCTCTCTCCTACTTTCTATTCTTTCTCTCATACTAACACTGTATAGTATACAACTTTGTTAAATCCACGATCTCTCTCTACTATCTCTCTCCCAGCTCAGTATCTTCCCCACGAATACAACCACCATTATCAACTTATTAGTCTCCATTTACTCTCTCAAATTTGAGCACTTATGGATTGGTTTCACAAATAACATTTGATGCCAATTTACTCCGTCAAAGATATGGGCCCTCCTTTGGGACTATGCTATGCGGAAGATAAACGCCGATGTATAAGCGACAATGAAACACCCGCAACGATTGTTAATGAATGACAGATTCGGATATTTCTGTGAAGATAGTTTTAGAATAGTTATCGCTGAATATAGTTTTTGAAGATAGTTTTCTATGAAGATAGTTTTTGAATATTGTTTTGGTAAAGATGGTTTTCTGTTAAGAACAACTCATGCATTCACTTATGCACTGTATTCAAAGTGTTTATTCAACAGTTTATAATTTCAAAGCTTCACTTTGTTTCACTATTTTGTGCAACAGTATATATTCAACAGTTTGTATTCATATATATTCATCAGATGTATATATGTATTCAAATGTATCTGCAGTATGTATTCATATGTATTCAAAATATATATGCAGTATGTATTCAACAGTTTACTAAAAATAATGTATCTGCAGTATGTATGCAATATTCAGTATGTATTCATCAGATGTTAGTAAACTATGGAATGTATTCATCATATATATATATATATATATATATATATATATTCCAATATATATTCATATTCATATGTATTCATATTCATTCATATCCACAGCAGATTGTATTCATATGTATTCATATTCATTTAGAAGATACAATAATGTCTCTTTGCCATATGTAAAATTGAATATACCGATTGCTGTATATATTTGTATTAATTTTGAATTTTATTTAGTAAACAGAACTTCCACGAACGCTAGCAACAAAGAAAGGCAGGATTGAATCTATAGAGATTGCTCTGTTATGGGGTAGTTTTCAGCTGAGAATATTCTATTACTGGAAATACAAAATTATGCGTGTTATAATTGAGTTAGTTGAGTTATATTAGTAGTCTATCGCGTTAATTGATTCACTTAGTGTTTTTAAACAGCTGAAAAGACCCTCTTTACAATCGAATACGTTCTCTGCTTAGCTGGACTCCCCTGTTTTCCGCCGAGTTTTGCTACTGTATTCATGAATACAGTAGCAAAAATACATCGAAATACCGTAGGAAAAATACATCGAATACAGTCTATAACAACTGAAAGCATAGCTATAAGAAGTAATTTAGTAAATGATAGCTATATCAAGCTAATAACCACTAAACAATAATAGTTTGTGAAAATTTCTCTTCCCTATTTACTCAGCCTACTATTAGAGTCCATTTTAGTGGCCCACATCCTAGTGGCCCAATTGGCCCAACAAGCCTGGCTTAGTTTGAGCCTGTCCAGATTTTTCATTTTAATTCAATCCTTGTGTTTGTGTCCCGTAAATATAAGGAAAAATGATATTGTATAGCCGCTCATAAAATAATAGTCGATATATATATATATATATATATATATATTGCATGTTATATAAAAAAATTATACACATTTTAAATATTTTTCGACTATCGAATGTAAATAGTTTCTAGGACGGGCTAAAAGTGAAAAAAAACCCAAAAACCATCACAATAACTAAATGAAACTTTTCTTTCTCAAACAACTTCAAGTAAGAAATGACACAAGGTAGCCACTTTCGAGGACTACTATTTAAGAATTAGCTAGTGCGTCATGTATTTCAAAAATCCAATTCAAATTTTCATATCATGAATGGTCCTTAAATTAATTTTTTAAATTTAAAATTTCAGGACAACATAAGCACTGACAAATTTCTAAATAGCATTCTTGAGAATAGCTATACGTGCACTTGCCCCCAACTTCAAGCGTGAAAGTCAAATTAAAACGAATCACATGTTTGAAGGACAAGAAAGAGAAAAAAGAGGTAGTATCACTTTTAGCCAGCGCCAGAAATTATTTATATTCGGTAGCCAAAAAACTGTATAATTTTTGTATATAACATACAAAATGTATATATATACAAAAAGTATACAAATAATATATATTTTTCGGCTATTATTCTGAGAATGGCTATACAGTGTCATTTTTCCAAAGGGAAATCTCACATTATTGGGCCAGTGCTATGCACGAGTCAGGGGGGAAGTGCACGGTTAGCCACTAATAACACATGTATTTACTTTTAAGCCATTGTTTAAAATGTCTTTAGTCTTTAGCCACTGCTTTAATAAACTTTACCTTCCCGGACAAAAACACCCTTCTGCTCATAAAGTTCAGGACCAAGTGTCCTTATGTTTTGAACTTGCAACTCTAAGTTCAGGACTTCAGGACTAAATATCCTTAACTTTTGAACTTGCAACTCTAAGTTCAGGACTTCAAGATTATATGTCCTTAACTTTTGAAGTTGGAACTCGAAGTTCAGGGCTACATGTCCTTAATTTCTGTGCTTGTAACTCTAAGTTAAGGACTACTTGTCCTTAACTTTTGAACTTGTAAGTCTAAGTTCAGGACCTATTGTCCTTAACTTTTGAGCTTGTTAGTCTAAGTTCAGGATCAATTGTCCTTAACTTTTGAACTTGTAACTGTAAATTCAGGACCAAGTGTCCTTAACTTTTGAGCTTGTTAGTCTATGTTCAGGACCTATAGTCCCTAACTTTTGAGCTTGCTAATCTAAGTTCAGGACCTATTGTCCTTAACTTTTGGGCTTCTTAGCCTAAGTTCAGGACCTATTGTCCTTTTTGAGCTTAGTAGTCTAAGTTCAAGACTTCAGGACCTATTGTCCTTAACTTTTGAACTTGTAACTGTATGTTTAGGACGTATTATCCTTAACTTTTGAGCTTGCTAGTCTAAGTTCAGGACCAAGTGTCCTTAACTTTTGAACTTGTAATTCTAAGTTCAAGATCAAGTGTCCTTAACTTTTGAACTTGGAACTCGAAGTTCAGGACCAAGTATCCTTAACTTTTGAACTTGTAACTGTAAGTTCAGGATCCATAGCGTAGCAGAAAATCAAGCGTTATTTGTCTCTTTTCGCAAAATAATAATAATAATAATAATAATAATAATAATAATAATAATAATAATAATAATTGCAATTTAAATATAAGATTGATGTCAGATTTAGCTTGGATACAACATTGATAAGACAAATCTACATAATCTTTTCATTACTAGTCTGATGAAAATACAAGTGACGATGATTTGTTTTCTAGAGAATGAAACCAAAATTCTCTTTGATTACTCTCAGATTCACAATACATGTTTATTCCCTAGTAAGCTTACATAAGGCGAATTCAAAATAGTCGCGTCATTAGACTTCAAATAACGGATGGTTAAACAAAAAAAAGTAAAAGGTTAAATGCCAGAAATGAAGGAAATATTCTTTTAATAAATAAAGAACAATGTTCTAACATTGATATTCATTCATAAGTCAACTATATGTTTGAATCAGAGTTACATCGAAAGGGAATTGATCAAGTACAATTATAAATGCATGTGCATATGTATTGGCCAATAGTGGCGCCAGAACTTGAGCAAAGTCCATTCCCGTTGTATATCAAGTACAATTATAAAGGCTGGTGCAAATTTATTGGCCAATAGTGGCGCCAGAACTTGAGCAAAGTCCATTCCCGTTCAATACAATTCTTCTCCCTAACATGAAAGAGATAGAAGAAAGGGTAATAAAATCTTTTCGTATTAATTTTAATAGACTAGTGGCTACTATTGCTAAGCATTGAAAATGCTGGATAAAAAGTAAATACCACTTTAAAAAATGACTATCCCACACAATTTTTACACGAGTCAGCTATTACTAGTAAAATTAAATAATTGTTCAAAAGTCTTCATTTTTAATAGTAAAGCAATTAATAATGTCAAAGGTGCAGTTGCACTCCCATGTGAAATACATTAGAGGAATAGAAATTTCACAAAATTTCTATTCACAAGAAAAATAAAAATTTCTATGTCAGGCTGAGTAGACATTGTCCTATGTTTTAAAAAAAATATAGAGCTTTTACTACTTTTAGTTGTATTTGCATAATATTGATATGGGGTGAGCTTAAATTGGGTAAGATAGTGTTAATTTGAGTGCCCGTATGGATTGCTAAGAACTTCATTCTTTACCGTGTTTGTTAAGTGTAAAGAGAGTAAGTAATATAATGAACACAACGATTTTAGGTGAAAAATTACCCATCTGAAAAGGTGTAAAAACCACGACCTGCCACGTAGGTGTAATGACCCGGCAGGTTGTTTTAAGAATTAACTCCTCATTCCCCTATTAACTGCATTCCCCATATTTGTTTCAGCTTTGTGAGTTGTTGGGAGGATTCGTTTTGAGTTTCAGAGTATTTTGGAACACTTAGTCCCTAAATGAGAGTTTAAGCTTTAGAATTTGGACCGTAGTCGGAGCACTATGAAGACGGCCTCCTGTTAGCTCCGTTGGGTGATTTCAGGCTTAGGGGCGTGTTCGGATTGTGTTTTGGAGGTCTGTAGCTTAATTAGGCTTGAAATGCCGAAAGTTTTATTTTTGAAGTTTTCGGTTCGACAATGAGATTTTGATATTGAGATTGGAATGGAATTCCGAAAGTTGGAGTAGGTCCGTTGTGTCATTTGGGACGTGGGTGCAAAATTCCAAGTAATTCGGACGAGGTTTGATAGGCTTTTTGATCAAAAGCGGAAATTTGACGTTTTGGAATCCTTAGGCTTGAATCTAAGGGTGATTTGGTATTCCGGCGTTGTTTTGAGTGTTTCAAGGATTGGTACAAATTTGAATAGGGGTATATGACTTGTTTGTATTTTTGGTTGGGGTCCCGGGGGCCTCGGGATGATTTCAGAATGTTGACGGAAGAAAATTGGGAGATTTGGAAGCAGCTTCAGCTGCTGAAGTGTTGTCATAACTGCACCTGCGGATCGGGGACCGCAGGTGCGGGCCCGCAGAAGCGTGTGGCTAGTCGCAGATGCGGTTTGAGGCAAAATTGGAATTGGCCGCATATGCGGCCCAAGCACCGCAGAAGAGCCACCGCATCTGCGGAATGAAGGTCGTAGGTGCGGAAATTTCTATTTAATAAAAATTTGCAGGTGCGACTTAGTCTACGCAGAAGTGGGACCGCAGTTGCGGTCCCAAATAAAAGTACAAGAGGGGGGATGAATTGTAAATACTTAAAATTAATTGCTTATATGTTGACTTATAATTCGAGTAGTCGACTGAATATGATATTCTAACAGTTATGGTAACTGAAAGTAAATGCAGAAAATAATTGCAGGAATTAAAAACACCAAGATTTTTTATATTGGTTCGGATTCAAAGTGAATTCTAATCCAGTCCCCTTGGGTTGCAAGGGAGTTCTCTTTAGTAATTGAGTTTCTTCCGAGTACAGATGTGGTGTATATCGCTTAGATTCTCTAGCACTCGTCTTTGATACAATTCCTCACCAGTTGTGTGCTCTCTTTCTATCCCTGACATGTTACACAGCAGATCTTAGTGAACTACAATGCTTATTTGCAGTAGAATGAAGAGAGTAATTTGGTTTGATCAAAGTATATGTAAGCTAGGGTTTACAACGAGTATAAAGACTTTGATGGATGGTAGAGGTTTGACAACCCAAGAGATTTGATCCTTGGAAAGAATTGATTATTTCCAAGAATAAGGAATGAGCTGTTGCTTCTCGTGATTGCTTTCCTTCAGCAGATGATTGCTTCACTTGATTTCTCCTTGATTGTTGGATCCTCCAAATGAGGATGCTTCCCAGATCTCCCGTATCCTTCTTCCGTGATTCTGCCCATGATTCGTGCCTTTGTTCAAGGCTTATTTGATTTTCGTCAACTCAGCTAATCATTGTTATTGCTGATTGATTTGTTGATAAGATTTCGCCTAGATTTACGAGACCTATCCAGATTTGCTGATCACAAGCTGATTGATTTATTTCCTTGTATATCATGAACCATTCCAGCAGTCTTCTTTACTTCTTGAACTTGATTTCCTGCACATGTATATTATTTGCATCATTAAACCATGATCTAACAATCTCCCCCTTTTTGATGATGGCAAAATAATATAATAAGGTAAAGAAGTAAACTGTCACGACCCAATTCCCATACCCGGTCGTGATGGCGCCTCTCGTGAAGACAAGGCCAGCCAACTAACCCAAATCCTTTCACTAACAATTATTAAACATAAATGAATAGAAGATACAACTTAATAGCATAAGAAACTGTTAATTACTACCCGACCGGGGTGTCACAAGTCACGAGCATCTAAGGAAACCTGAATGCAACTACAGGCCAATATATATATATATATATATATATATATATAAGTAAAATTTCTGGAAAACAATAGACAACATCCGGTGCCGCGAACGCTGGCGGTCACCTTGCTCAGCTACAATAACAATACCTTCAATCCGCTAATAACCCGCTACCGGGTGAACAATACCTGCAACTGCATGCGAGGTGTAGGGAGTAAA
>NW_017670287.1:1191438-1214546 GCF_001879085.1 Nicotiana attenuata
GGCGTGCAGCCCGTTCCATATTCAGTCCAGATCAATGCAAATGAGCCACTCGGGCAATGTCAAGTAATAGCTTTTAACTCAAAACATCAGAAAATGCAATTTAAGTCTTTAAACTTTAGCAATATGACTGCACATTTCAAAACTGTGTTTAACTCAGGACTAAAGTCATTTAACATGCTAAGTGTCATGAAAACAACAATAATAATCCCTAAAGGATCCAAATAATCGGCACGAAGCCCAGAACATGGCAATCAGCCCAAATCACGATAGCATCAAGTAGGTTTCACTCAATTACGCAGTAAAATCAACAACCGGGACGGACCAAGTCACAATCCCCAATGGTGCTCTACCCCACGCTCATACCTGGCGTGCAAGTCACCACAATACAGCACTATGATGTGCAAATCCGGGGTTTCAAACCCTCAGGATATCATTTACAAGTATTACTCACCTCGAACCGGTGAAATCCCTAGCTCGCGACGCCTTTGCCCCTCGAATCGGCCTCCACGCGCGTCGAATCTAACCAAAATCAGGGCGAATACATCACAATAGGCTTAAGAAACATAACCCAATCGAAATGACCCGAAAAACGCCAAAATTCACGAAGTTGGCAAAACCCGAGCCCCGGACCCACTTCTCGAAAAATTACAAAATTTACATCACTGGATTCCTCGTCTCGCCACGAGTCTACACATAGTAAGTTTACCAAAATCGGAGTTCAAATGCCCTTACAAAATCCGTTTTTACATCACAACTTTTCAAGCCCTAATTTGACCCATTTTTGATGAATTTTCCACAATTTACATGTAATTTCTACCATAAACTCGAATAATTAGGCCAAGGAACTTACCTCCAATCGATACTCAGCCAAAATCCTCTAAAAATCTCGCCCAAAGCTCTCCAAATTGCTTAACAATGGTGGAAACTAACTCTTGCTCGCGGATGAAATATAATATTTTAAACCCTTCTGTAACCAGCGATTTTCGCTTCTGCGGTCCCGCTACCGCTTATGCGGGACCGCTTCTGCGGCCAAAAATCCGCTTAAGCGGTTTTCACTTAAAACCGCCTTTTCGCTTGTGCGACTCCAGCTTCGCTTCTGCGGTTCTCTCAACAACCGCTTCTGCGGTAAAATATCCGCTTATGCGGACCCGCTGAAGCGACCACCTTCCGCTTTTGCGGAAATTCCCTAGCCCAGGCCTGACCGCTTCTGCGGTCGCTCACCCACTTCTGTGGAACCGCTTCTGCGGTCCATTTCCGCAGAAGCGGAAATACCAGATGACAGCAGTAACAGGCCTGCAACACACCTCAAAACTCTCGTTCAATCACCCGAATTCACCCCGAGGCCCCCGGGACCTCAACCAAAAACACCAACACATCCTAAAACCTCATTCAAACTTGTTCCCATCCTCAAAACACATCAAACAACGCTAAACCATCAAATCACATTGAATTCAAGCCTAAGTTCCTCAAAAACTTCCGAATTACGCATTCGATCAAAAACCCGACCAAAACACCTCCGAATGACCTGAAACTTTGCACGCATATCCAAAATCACCTAACGGAGCTAGTGCAACTCTCGGAATTCGATTCCGACCCTCGGATCAAAATCTCACCTATCAACCGGAATTCGCCAAAATACTAACTCCGCCAATTCAAGCCTAATTCTACACCGGACCTCCAAACTCAATTCCGATCGCACTCCTAAGTCGCAAATCACTTCCCGAAGCTAACCGACTCACCGGAAATCACATCCGAGCCTTATAACTCATAAGTCAACGTCCGGTTGACCTTTCCAACTTAAGCCTTCCTTAAAGAGACTAAGTGTCTCATTTCCTATCCAAACCAATTCAATTCAACTATAACTCACTCGTTGCTGATAATGAAACATGAAGAAGCAGTAAATGGGGGAAACGGGGCTGTAATACATGAGACGACGGGTCGGGTCGTCACATCCTCCCCAACTTAAACCAACGCTCGTCCTCGAGCGTACCCAGAGTTGTCCTAGAAGCTAACCAACAGCTGAATAACTTTACCAAGCATATACCCGGGGTGATCTCACGTCACCCTATCTCATATAGGTCCGACAACACAATATAGCCGAAATCTCACAGTCCATTTAAACCATAAACCATAGAACCACATTGCACTTTCCGAAACCATACACAATATTAGAACCTCACATCTATACTCAGAATAAGCCCGAACCAGCTGTAACAACCCATACCTGCAACCTCAGATAAAATCATATGATATACCACATAATCCAAACACTCGAAACGATAGCCCCTATTCACAACAATTTCCCACATTAACCAAATACCGATAGAAAACCCTTTTTATTAGCTAAAGTCTTATTCCAACACTTTCATATACTGCCGACGGCAACTGAAACACGCGATAAACCGTAACCATCTCTCAGATCGACCATTCATGAGGCCACTTCCTTTGACTAATATCACAACAGATTTCCGGGTCAAACCTCGATATTATTTTCCTAACAAGCTGAGATCAAATCTGTCCGTATTCATTAATGACTCCAACGGTCACCTCGAATCCAACACACCACTCTGGTGATATGACACCTCAGTACAGGCCTAAGCCACAACTTGCATAACACACGCACCAATGAGGAACGGTCTGAACATACTCAAATCATGACAAATGACTCAAACGAAAGAGCTGTACCTCAAGTTCATCAACACCATTACAACACAAGGCTGAGACCCCGTCTCACATCATAGATATAGAGTACCTGAATCTACCCCGAAGGGTCATAACTCCACGTAGCCTCGCTACAACGCGCGATCATATCCAAACACTGTTACACATGAAGCACCTCAAGTCGCTATGATCAAAATCGACAGCCACGCACATTTGATGTCTGAAACCAAAGAAACTCATTACATCCACGGTGAAACAAATAACATACGACACGCAACCCGATAAGCCATAACCAACACTCCATTTACCGAGCAACACTCAATTACTCTTCCCGCTCGACTTCCTCTATGAATCCTCAATAGAACCGCACCACATGTGCCCATATCCAACAAATCATGACGCCTCATGGCACAGAAAACAACTCATAGATCTCCCCAAATCACTAACAAGTCCAAGAACAATCGAATCAACCTATCCCTCAACAATACAACTCGGGACTAACCAAGCTAACTCAAGCTAAATACGTAGCCACATTGGCCTGCCAACGAACTCAATACCAAGAAGCCTGAAGCTGCTCCTTCCACTAGTATAACTCCTGCTGGAGCCGTACGATACGGTGCTCGGCACCAAATCAATACCGAATCCCCAATCTCGCCCGACGACATGCCCGACCACAAGAAACGCATCCGAAAAAGTCACTCAATACCGGAACTGAATCAATGGTAGAAACCTCTGCACTGACATCCATCACGAAGGCCCTATTAAGAAAGGCAATCCTTCTCAGCCGTCCGCTGCATCTTTTGAAATATATACCACTCTGCAAGAACATAATCCAATGCACCTCGCCACTCAACCCGTGGCATTTTCGACATAGCCCGTAGCACAATAGTCTAGAATAACCCCACACTAAGACAACCAGTCTGAATTTCAACATCACATCCAAAATCTAACATATCAGCAAATAAAGATCCACTCCAGCCTCCAAATCCTAATTGCCGCTAAACGGTGCCGAATACACACGATCCACAACCACGGCATAGACTGTATCTGAGAACTCCCAGTCTCCAACTCCATATAACACACGAATCACTATACCTGATCCCAAGTTGCGCCGTACGAATATATATCACACCTCAAGTACCCAATCATTCCACGAAAGATATTCTAAAATTTCCCTATGCCATCAACGAGCTCGAATACCAAAAGTCGATCCAACAAGAAAAATGCCGCAATACCACCGAAGTATTATCAGTTTACATCACATTGCCCTTTTACTGGAACATATACCCTCGTCGAATCACTATGTTTGGCAATACCATTTTCCTTAATCATTTGAAGATCTATTCTTTAATCACCTGCAGATGCCCGTGCTGCTTAAGAATTTAATGACTTTCCATTATGAACTGAACCGTAACCTTACGCACACAAATCCCAATCCTCCACCACCTATCGCATATACCATACCACACTAGTATAACATGAGAACTCCATCTACCTTCCTAACCACAAACATCTACGTACTCCACTAGTCAAGAACTCTCCATCAATCCCATCAAGAAGAGAAATCATTACACATTCCATGCTTTGCATGCCCATAGGCAATATATACGTCTCTAAACCATGGTAAAACTTATCAAGAACTCTCTCCCAATTCCATTGCACAAGCTAAACTGCCAGGACTGAATCCTTCTACCCGAACCAAGCTGTCAGAACTCAAGAGCCTTGCTGTACAATACCTGTAAAAGCCCATTACCTCGAACACAAACGAAGAATTAATCATATCCTTACAATACCGATTCGGTCTACTATCAAGCTATTCCTTCTATCTAATTTCCCTTTTTGCTTCATCATCCACTTGATATTTCTCCCTCGCTGTAGCATCACAATGCCTCCATCCAAGCTTACCACACGAGACTCGAACATAAAACCACACTGTCTAAGACCCATAGGCCACTGAATATTCTCTCAATTGTTTCCCAGAAATACCACATTCCAGAATACTTTACTCTGAAGAACTTTCTGCGAATCTAAATTCGCTTCCTTTACTTTCCAGATACCGATACATAGAATCCCATAATTAACATAGAATACCACAAGTCTTGACCTTTTCAATGAAAACAAAGACTCTGACCACATACACAACCTCAAAACACCGGATGGTTACATGTAAAATCTTGAACACAATATAACCATTCTCAAGAGTCATTCACTCTTATTCATCTGCAATTTACCTGATTTAACGAACAGAACCACTCGTGCTTTATTGGCACTCCGATACCGTAAAATGAGATCCTCATCCCAATACAACCAAGCAACTTCCTGCTCTATGCACCGAGCATTCTCTACCAACAACAACTCTAGACATTCCGCGATTCTCATACCCTAGGGAGCTTAATATAACCTTTGTCAACATTTTGCTTCACTCGTGCTATCCTTGGCTCAATTTCTGCAACTAGAACTGATTCGCCAGCATACCTCGAGACGTAACCAACATAACACATAACCGTGCAATTAGCTAATCAACAGCAACCTCCCCAACTTGGCTCGGAGCCATATATCAAGACACCCTTAATAATTCATAACACTTTTACTCTAATGATGCCACAATGCCACGGTGAGATTAAACTCAAATCATGTACAAGTTTGTGAAAACACAGATCATCTAGCACTGAAATCCTCTACAACCCTCGCATTCATCCCCACATCAACTGAGTCCACTCTCTTAAGCGACCCAAATTCTCAAATTTCAACACATACCCTTCAATTACGCATGAGATCTACTAACATACACATAAGGATCATACCACTCAAGAACACTCTGCAGGAGATAACCCACCTGCTTCGCCTAAATTTAGTACTTCAGCATACCTTCCACCATCATATACGTTACACAGTCAATTTAATCTCCCTGAGTCTGAACTCATACCGCCACATGTAATACACTTTACTTTCCAACTAGGAGATACGAAGATATTCTTCACGCGCCCATAATTTGGGCTACACATCAAACCACAATAGGAATCGAACACTTAATAGTCATCTATTATCCAGCAGACTCCTTCGTCACTACCAAGATCACGTAGATACATCTCACATCACTAACATACTCATCACATGGACATCCAACCGCCATCCCGGCTAATAAGGACAATACCGAACACATAAGTTCAATACATTTGCTCACACAATCAGCACCTCGGTGCTCAAGCCATAGGCAAAGATCCGGACTCAAGTCCTCCAGACTGGCCCATCATACTCACGAAGATCACATCTCGCCCCCTCGATCGGGGAATCACAAATCATCAAGGCACATATAATACTGAGCGCTCACGTGCGCATACAGACATGTGGAAGGAATTTCAAGAGTTATATCTCAAGCTGAATCAAGTACGCACGATAAGAATTCCAAGAATGGGAAGTTTTCCTAAAGGTTCTGCAGCCTCTCGAGGATAAATACAGACGTCTCCGTACCGATCCGCGAGACTCTACTAAACCTGCTCATGACTCGTGAGACCTAGTAACCTAGGCTCTGATACCAACTTGTCATGACCCAATTCCCATACCCGGTCGTGATGGCGCCTCTCGTGAAGACAAGGCCAGCCAACTAACCCAAATCCTTTCACTAACAATTATTAAACATAAATGAATAGAAGATACAACTTAATGGCATTAGAAACTGTTAATTACTACCCGACCGAGGTGTCACAAGTCACGAGCATCTAAGGAAACCTGAATGCAACTACAGGCCAATAAATATATATATAAGTAAAATTTCTGGAAAACAAAAGACAACATCCGGTGCCGCGAACGCTGGCGGTCACCTTGCTCAGCTACAATAACAATACCTTCAATCCGCTAATAACCCACTACCGGGTGAACAATACCTGCAACTGCACGCGAGGTGCTGGGAGTAAAGTGAGTACTTCCAACTCAGTGAGTAAAAAGAGTAAATAATAACTGAGCGGCAAGAAAACACGTAAGATCACTCCATCATGCTATATAGGACAGTACAACCCTTTAAGAAAGCAGTAAAACCGTGAAAATCCTTTAGAAAATATCTGGCTCAGTTCAAAACCTCCTTTAAAATATCATTTTCCAACAATCAAGCAAATGAATGCGTAATCAGATAGTGCAAGAAATAGCATGGATGCCAATGATATGAGAGTGCTGAATGTCATGAACACGTAGTACAAACAGGAACCAATGCATGAATGCAATGCAATGCACATGACCGCTGCGGCGCGCAGCCCGATCCATTTGGGTACCCGCGCTCACTAGGGGTGTGTACAGACTCCGGAGGGGCTCCTACAGCCCAAGTGCAATATCATCATAGTATCGCTGCGGTGTGCAGCCCGTTCCATATTCAGTCTAGATCAATGCAAATGAGCCACTCGGGCAATGTCAAGTAATAGCTTTTAACTCAAAACATCAGAAAATGCAATTTAAGTCTTTAAACTTTAGCAATATGACTGCACATTTCAAAACTGTGTTTAACTCAGGACTGAAGTCATTTAACATGCTAAGTGTCATGAAAACAGCAATAATAATCCCTAAAGGATCCAAATAATCGGCACGAAGCCCAGAACATGGCAATCAGCCCAAATCACGATAGCATCAAGTAGGTTTCAGTCAATTACGCAGTAAAATCAACAACCGGGATGGACCAAGTCACAATCCCCAACGGTGCTCTACCCCACGCTCATACCTGGCGTGCAAGTCACCACAATACAGCATTATGATGTGCCAATCCGGGGTTTCAAACCCTCAGGATATTATTTACAAGTATTACTCACCTCGAACCGGTGAAATCCCTAGCTCGCGACGCCTTTGCCCCTCGAATCGGCCTCCACAAGCGTCGAATCTAACCAAAATCAGAGCGAATACATCACAATAGGCTTAAGAAACATAACCCAATCGAAAAGACTCGAAAAACGCCAAAATTCACGAAGTTGGAACCCGAGCCCCGGGCCCACTTCTCGAAAAATTACGAAATTTACATCACTGAATTCCTCGTCTCGCCACGAGTCTACACATACTAAGTTTACCAAAATCGGAGTTCAAATGCCCTTCAAAATTCATTTTTACATCACAACTTTTCAAGCCCTAATTTGACCCATTTTTGATGAATTTTCCACAATTTACATGTAATTTCTACCATAAACTTGAATAATTAGGCCAAGGAACTTACCTCCAATCGATACTCAGCAAAAATCCTCTAAAAATCTCGCCCAAAGCTCTCCAAATCGCTTAACAATGGTGGAAACTAACTCTTGCTCGCGGATGAAATATAATATTTTAAACCCTTCTGTAACCAGCGATTTTCGCTTCTGCGGTCCCGCTACCGCTTATGCGTGACCGCTTCTACGGCCAAAAATCCGCTTAAGCGGTTTTCACTTAAAACTGCCTTTTCGCTTATGCGACTCCAGCTTCGCTTCTGCGGTTCTCTCAACAACCGCTTCTGCGGTAAAATATCCGCTTATGCGAACCCGCTGAAGCGACCACCTTCCGCTTTTGCGGAAATTCCCTAGCCCAGGCCTGACTGCTTCTGCGGTAGCTCACCCGCTTCTGCGGAACCGCTTATGCGGTCCATTTCCGCAGAAGCGGAAATACTAGATGACAGCAGCAACAGGCCTGCAACACACCTCAAAACTCTCATTCAATCACCCGAATTCACCCCGAGGCCCCCGGGACCTCAAGCAAAAACACCAACACATCCTAAAACCTCATTCAAACTTGTTCCCATCCTCACAACACATCAAACAACGCTAAACCATCAAATCACATCGAATTCAAGCCTAAGTTCCTTAAAAACTTCTGAATTACGCATTCGATCAAAAACCCGACCAAAACACATCCGAATGACCTGAAACTTTGCACGCATATCCAAAATCACCTAACGGAGCTACTACAACTCTCGGAATTCCATTCCGACCCTCGGATCAAAATCTCACCTATCAACCGAAATTCGCCAAAATACTAACTCCGCCAATTCAAGCCTAATTCTACACCGGACCTCCAAACTCAATTCCGATCGCACTCCTAAGTCACAAATCACTTCCCCAAGCTAACCGACTCACCGGAAATCACATCCAAGCCTTCTAACTCATAAGTCAACGTCCGGTTGACCTTTCCAACTTAAGCCTTCCTTAAAGAGACTAAGTGTCTCATTTCCTATCCAAACTAATTCAATTCAACTATAACTCACTCGTTGCTGATAATGAAATATGAAGAAGCAGTAAATGGGGGAAACGGGGCTATAATACATGAGACGACGGGTCGGGTCGTCACATAAACACCAGTCGACTTCCCTATGTTTTACTAGTCGTCTGGGCTCCCCTCAATGTACGCAGTCGACTTGATCTGTCCATGACTCTCCCCCTCAATGTGTGCAGTCGACTTGTACCGACTTGTACCTGTACATTATACAATATATGTTACCTGTACACATATATAAAATGTGTGCAGTCGACCTGTACATATATAGACATATAGTCGACTTGTACCTGTACGCATATACATAACATAGGCAAAAATAACATAGATTTTTCTCCCCCTTTTGACATCAGCAAAGAGGGATTGGAAATATATGTAAAGCAGAAGAAAATTATCCAGCGGGCGTAACCACAGCCCACAATGCCAGGAAAATTATCCAGCAGCTGATGAAACAGCCCACAGTAGTGTGATGACCCGACCCGTTGTCACATGAGTTACCGCTCCATTTCCCCCAATTCTGCTTCCTCATGCTTCATTATCTGTGTCTTATGTGTTCGAGTTGGTTTGGAGTGGTTTTGATAGGAAATGAGACACTTAGTCTTTTAAAGGAAGGCTTGGTTTTGAAAAGTCAACCGGATATTGACTTATGTGTTAGAGGGTCAGATGCAAATTCTGATGGTTCGGATGGCTTCGGGGGATGATTTGTGACTTAGGAGTGTGATCGGAAGTGGTTTTGGAGGTCCGGTGTAGAATTAGACTTGAATTGGCGAAGTTAGTATTTTGGCGATTTCCGGTTGATAGGTGAGATTTTGATCCGAGGGTCGGAATGGAATTTCGAGAGTTGTTGTAGTTTCTGACACACCTCCTTTTTACACACCTACCCCGAAGGATAGTGTATAAGGGAGTTTTTCCACTTTAAGTGACATTATTTGAAATGGGATTATTTAGTTATCAGAGTGGCCACTTGGGATAGGTTTGGCTTTTGGTGTCCCAAGTCACCGGTTTATTTTTGAATCCCAAATCAAGGAAATTTTCGACTTTCCAAGTGAAGTCTGCGAACGAGAAATTCTGACTAAGGAATTCTGTTGACCCGAGGGAAGGTGTTAGGCACCCTCGGATCCCGTGGTTCTAGCAAGGTCGCTTAAACTATCATAATTGGCCTAAGTATCCGATTTTAAAACATTTTCATCATATAGTGCAATTTTAAAATTATTTACCGCTTTTAATTGATTTTTAAGGAAGGTTGAACGTCGTTTAAAACGTATTTTTGGATCACGTCACGTGAAATGCACTCGGATCCGCAACACATTTTATTTAACATTTTAGGATTTGGATTTGGGTCACATGAAATGCACACCGAGTTTAAGAAG
This sequence comes from Nicotiana attenuata, assembly GCF_001879085.1. Classification (NCBI taxonomy): domain Eukaryota; kingdom Viridiplantae; phylum Streptophyta; class Magnoliopsida; order Solanales; family Solanaceae; genus Nicotiana; species Nicotiana attenuata. The sequence goes on from NW_017670287.1 coordinate 1,201,683, forward strand.
GTAGATTTATTAAAATGCACGCCTAAAGCAACTAGCGTGTTGATAACTTTGCGGGAGGCCATGAAAATTCGCTAAATGGCATGTCCCGATTTCTAAGTATTTTTAATGTAAGCATTTAAAGAGAGGGCCACGCAATTTATGAATTTTGTTTGGCGCGGCGCACCTCGATTTATTTTAAAGGCCATCCTAAAATGAACTATTATTATCTATTAAGGATTGTCTCTAACAAAACTTAATTAGTTAGCAGCATGAATTAAATATTATTAAAGGCATTCAGGAAAGCTCGGGCCTCAAGATCAGGTCCAAACTCAAACAAGAGGATCTCCATTATTGAAGACCCCTTAATTCAAGTTTGCTACTTAACTTGGAAGGCCTAAGCTTGGACTACCAAATTAAATTACAACTTTAAAATGAATTCAGGCCCTCAGCACATTGGGCTTCGAGAATAGCCCAAGAATGAGGAAATTTCGGTCAGGTTTTATAAGGAGCTTCCTAATCGTGGGCCTCTGCACAGGCCCAAATGGAAAGTGAAATAGAATTAGGACCTTGAATCGAGACCCCACAGTCTCACAACTTAACAGGCTAACTGATTTAGTGAGCTGATAATATTGGAGCCTGTTATTATCTAACTGCGCCTGAATGAGGGGCCCACTATTTAGCGTTTGGATTTATGAAGCTATCTGTGTATAAAGCCTCAGCTGTAAAGCTAATTACCATATTTGGGGCCTCTAAACAGGCCTAATTCAATTATCTGGACAATTCATTGTTTGCCCAAGCACAAAACCGGACTTTGAATTTTTTGTATCCTCCTTTGAGTTCTAAATTGTCGCAGGAAATAATTACCCTCAGGAGCTAAAACAATTTAACCTAAATACGACAGTTAAACAACCACAATGACTAAAATGATTTAAAATAACTGGACATATTAAACAACTAAACAACTAGACTACTCATGATCCGATTTTAGAGCAATTAAAACGTTTCAAAGTAACTAAACCAAATTAAAACATATTTCCTAGATTGTATATGTGTCAAAGCAAGAAAATAAAATGCTTTAGTTTACATGCTGATTTTAAATTTAAATTTCAGGCTTGTATTTAAATTGTATATGTCCTGATGAAACACACACTCATTCTAGAGTTTATTTTCAGAACAACATCTAAACCTGTATAATACATTTGCATAATTCATTGGACATGACTCTAAACATAACTCTAATTCAACATCCATACTAACATGATGGCAAGTTTTAGAATGAAATTAAGCTATACTAAAACTATACTAGATAGAGTACTCATAATATGCTAAAAATAGTTCAAGCTGTCCAGTTACAATCAGTCCAAACAGTCCTATTAATACAAATAAGGCATTGTCCAAATAACTCAACTATGCTAAGCCTCTAACCTAAGTAAAACAGTAGGTAATTCATGTGAAAACAAGTAATGATTCATCATTTATCTTCAAATTTGTTCATACACGTTGATCCAATCTTCACATATCACTTGAGGCCAAAGGAATACCTGGAATTTGAATAGAAATAGGAAAATGAGGGTCAGCAAGGCAGCAGCAACACAATCAGTGTTCAACAAGTGCAATTACCCAGGGAATTGAAAGAGATTAGTTCAAATTTAAGCTTGAATCCTCAACAAAGCGAGCAGAACCAGCAGGACTCTTATCAAAGCTGTAGATCTAGGATCCGGTTGTTTTTAGCCTTTCAAACTTGATCTCTCAATTCTCAATTAAACTCTAAGATCTAAGAACTTTTTAGAATTTTCAGAAACTTTTTGAATTTTTTTAAATTTTTAGATTTCTAGAGCTCTAAACTTTGAATTTTGAATTTTTTCAGATTTTGGGATCTCTATACTTTGAATTTTGAATTATTCAGATTTTGGGATCTCTAAACCTCTATTGCAAGGAAAGGTATGCTGCCTTTTATAGGCAAAGGCTAGGGCAACTTTCAGATTTTCTTTTGCACCCTTTCCCCTCTTTTAATTTCATTTTTTATCTTAAAAGTCCCTCAAGGACTGACTTATTGCCCAAGTTATTATACTATGTTTCTGAAATTTTAATTAGAGCCCCCATTTAGAAGGTTCTAGGGGGTTCTATTTCAGTTACTGCACTATTCTCTAATTAAACTACCTATACTACCCTTGATTCAATTCAGGAATTACTAGCCTAGGTTAACTAACCCCAACCCCTTTTAACTTGGTCAAAAAATGACCATGGTTAACTAACAAAGGGCTGGAATTATTCAGTTATAACCAAACAAGGTCTAATTATCAAAACCCCTAAAATTAATATACCAAAAATCCATCTAAACCTAATTAGAATTGGAAATTAATTCTAATTAATATTGTTACAGGCTACTGAATCAGACAAAAATCTACAAACAAAATTAATCATGCTATCCATTATCAATCAAAAAAAAAAAAATTAAGACTCAAACAAAAATATAAAAAAAATAAAATTATGTGAAACAGTACGAACAAAGAAATAGTAATTAAAACTTAACAAAAGAAACTAAAATTTGGCAAGCAAAAATAAAAACATAAAGAAGAACTAAGTATGAGGAGATATCAATTGCAAGGAAGAAGAAACAGGAGATGAACAAAAGAAAATTAAACAAAGAAAGAAAGAAAACAAAAAGTGAGAAAACTTACTGATTTTGGCCCTAACTTGATTGACTTCGAATCTGGTCCCCAAATAATGTTATATGCTTGTTCTTTGCCAAGAACAGGCACATAACATCATTTTGGAACCAATTTGAACACTGACAAACCCCCGAACTTCAACTCAGACCTCGACCTAAACCCTAGATTTGGGATTCGAAGGATTTAAGCCGGATTTGAAGGGATACGGTTTGGGATTTGGGAAGAGGGGGTTAACGCGAGTCTGGGTGTAAGTTTTATGGGATTTTGAGGCGGCGCCGCCGCACATGGCGGAGGCGGTGGCTAGGGTTTTGCTTATTCAACGCGTTTGGGTATGATTTGAAGGAAACGGGGGTCGGATTTGGAAAGGGGAGGTGAAGGAGCAGCGGTGGTGAAATTTTGGTGGCTATCGGAGACTCGCCGTCGGTGGAGGCGATTTCCGGCCGACGGCGGATAGTGGAGGACGGCGGCATTACATCGGGGGTTAGAGTGGTCTGAGAGATGGTGAGATAGGGGTAGGGGGTCGTTTAGACAGTTATATACTCAAAACCTCATCAGTTCCGGACCGTCGGATTGATGAGATCCAGCGGTTAGAAGAAGGTGAAACGGGGTCATTTGGTCATTAAGGGGGCTGAATGGGTATGATTTGGGTTGGGCCTGGGTGAAACGGGTATAAGGGGGTTGGCTTGGGCTAGTAAATTACTTTGTAATAATTGGCCCAAATATAATAGGCCCCTTTCTATTTCTTTAATTCTTTTTTTCCCTTTATTTGTTTTTCTCTCTTTTTTTTTGAATTTTATTAAATACAAAATTAAAAATAAACAGACCTGATTTAATTCTAAAACTAAACTAATTAATTTTCAAGAATTAACTAAATCCTAATTTCCAAGAAAACTAAGACAAATTTGAAAAATTAAAAGTAAAAATGCAAAAGGAACCATTTTTGTTATTTTCTTTCAGTTTTTTGTAATGTTAATTAACTAATAGAACTAAAAATATAAAATTGGTTCCTAAATGCAAATATACTTTTTTTTATATATATTTTTTTTATGAATTATCATGCACACACAAATACAAATACACACAAAATTATGCAATTAAATCCTAAAAAATAAAGAAAAATCCTAATTTTAAGAATTCTGTAGGAGTAAGTCAAGCGAGGCAAAAATCACATGCTCACAGTTTCGTTAAGTGATTTGGGATGTGTGTGTAAAATGTCAGGCCATTCGGAGGTGATTTGGTTGGGTTTTTGAACGAATGCGTGTTTCGGAAGTTGTAGAAGAACTTAGGCTTGAATTCGATGTAATTTGATATTTTTCGTGTTGTTTGAGGTGTTTTAATGATTGGAACAAGTTTGAATGATGGTATAGGATGTTGGTGCTTTTGTTTGAGGTCCCAGGGGCCTCGGTGTGAATTCGAATGGCTAACGGGAAGAATTTGGACTTATGGAATTTCACCAAAATCTGCTGCTTCTGGTGTTTTCGCACCTGCGGCTTGGGAACCGCAGGTACGGTTCCGCACGTGCGAGGAAGGAGGCCGCATATGCCAGAGTTAGTTGGACGGGCAATTTCTGCAGAAGCGGTCAATGGGGCGGCATCTGCAAAGCCGCAGATGCAGGTGATTTATCGCAGAAGCGAAATTGGCCAGGTGAGTAGATACCGCAGAAGCGGTCAAAAAGGCCGCATCTGCGAAGCCGCAGATGCGGAAGATTAATCGCAAAAGCGATTTTAGGGTGTAAGTGAAGAACCGCAGAAGCGGGAGATTTGACCGCAGATGCGGAAAGGCCTGGTCGGACCATATATGTTATTTCATTTCGTGATTTTGGGTTATTTCACCATTGTTGCCTTTGACCTTCGAGCTTTTTGGGCGATTCTGAAGAGAGAGATCAAGAGACTTCGCTAAGGTAAGGAATTTTGGACCTAAAACTCCATTCTATGGTTGTATTTCATGAATTTAGGGCTGTAATTGAAGGAATTAAAGGGCAAAAATGGAGGTTTAGGGCTTGAGTTTAAGAGAGCTTAAATTGGGGATTTGAGGGGTCAATTGAACTCCGATTCTTGTGATTTTGGTATGTATGAACTCGTGGGGAGACGAGGAATCTAATGATGTAAAAAATTTTGAGTTTCGAGAAGTGAGCCCGGGGCTCGGGTCTGCCAATTTTGAGATTTTCAATATTTTTCGATTGTTTTCGATTGGGTATGGTTCCATTGGCATATTGTGACGTATTCGTTCTGGTTTTGGATAGATTCAACGTGCGTGGAGGCTGATTCGAGGGGCAAGGGCCTCGTGAGCTAGAGATATCGCCGGTTCGAGGTGAGTAATGATTGTAAATGATATCCTGAGGGTTTGAAACCCCGGATTGCACATCGCAGTGCTATATTGAGGTGACTTGCACGCCGGATAGCAAGCGTGGGGTAGAGCACCGTTGGGGGATTGTGACTTGGTCCGTCCCGATTGATGATTTTACCGTGTATTTGATTGAAACTTATTTGTTATTATTATGATTTGGGTTGATTTCCATATTTGGGCTTCGTGCCAATTATTTGAACCCTTCGGGGATTTTTATCACTGTTTCCTCACTGTTTTGACGTATTATTTGAACTCAGTCCTGTTGATATCTACTGTTTTACAAACTCAACCAATTTTACTCAGATTTGAAACTTAAATGATATTTCTAAATGATATTTTGGGCTAAGGACTACTGTTTTACAAATGCCCGAGGGGCTTGTGATGATTTTCGGACTGAGTGAGGCCGAGGGCCATATGTGAGGATATATTGAGTGATATGAGGTCGAGGGCTTGAGATACTTTATATGCCACGAGGTGGCTTGAGTGATGTGAGGCCGAGTGCCAAGTGATGTGAGGCCGAGTGCCGAGTGATGATGCCACGAGGTGGCTTGATATTGTGATTGGGCCGTAAGGGGCCCCTACCGGAGTCTGCTCACCCCCAGTGAGCGCCGTCGATGATATATGGATCGGCTGCACACCGCAGCGAGAGGTGGGTCGGGCTGCACGCTGCAGCGGTTACTATATGATACTAATTTGAGAGTGATCTGAGAGAGAGAGCCCGAGGGGCTGATAGTGTTTCTGAGAGTGTTCTAAGAGTGAGCCCAAGGGGCTGGTACTGTTTTGAAATATTGCCCGAGGGGCGAACTTTTATGTGCTCATCTTGCATATTTACTTGCCTTTTTGTTTCCTGTTATATTGTGGTATTTGTGCCCGAGGGGCGGATCTTCTATCGGTACTAACTATTTTGAAATCATTTTGTAACTGTTGAAGGATCGTTTTCAAAAGTGGTTTTAAACTGAGCATGGTATTTTTGAAAGATTTCACAGCTTCACTGTTTTCTCGGAGGATTTTACCCTGCTTCTATACAGCATGTTGGTTGCTTTACGTGATTTCTTACTGCTTAGTTGTTATTTAGCTTTATTGCTCACTGAGTTGGAGTACTCACTTTACTCCCTGCACCTCGTGTGCAGATGCAGGTGTTTATTCACCCGGTAGCGGGTTTTTGGCTGATCAGAGGCAGAGTTATAGGAGTTAACAAGGTGACTGCCAGCATTCGCAGCATCCTATATCTCCCTTAAGAACATGATCTCTAATAAAATGATGCTTAATATCTATATGTTTTGCTCTAGAACGATGCACATGATTTTTTTGGAAAGACAAATAGCACTAGAATTATCACAAAAGATTTGTATAGGTTTAAAGAAAGCTCATAGTCACCCAATTGATGAGACATCCACATTAGTCGTGCACAACACTGTCCAATAGCAATCTATTCAGCTTTAGTAGTGGACAAGGCGACTGATGCTTGCTTTTTACTGTTCCAAGATATTAGTGCCTTTCCTAGTAATTGACAAGTGCCGCTTGTGCTCTTCCTATCTTCTTTATCACCTGCAAGATGACCATCAAGAGGATACTTTCCACGCCTATCACCCTGCCGCCAACGGCCAAGCGGAATCCTCCAACAAAACAATATTAAACATACTAAAGAAGAAGCTCGAGGACGCCAAAGGGCTATGGCCTGAGCTGCTACCCGAAGTGTTATGGGCACACAGGACCACACCCAAATCCAGCACGGGGGAAACACCGTACTCACTGGTCTACGAAACCGATGCGGTCATACCCGTCGAAATCGGCGAACCAAGCCTAAGATATTCACACACCAGTGGAACAGAAAACGACACAAACAGGCTCCAAGACCTCGACGAGGCTGAGGAAGGAAGAGAAATGGCCCATATCAGAATGGTAGCCCAAAAGCAACAAGTCGAAAGATACTACAACAAGAGAGCCAAAATAAGACCACTCAAGGTGGGAGACTATGTCCTTAAAGCCAAGACATTGGCATCCAAAGACCCGAGTGAAGGGAAACTGGGCACCAACTGGGAAGGACCCTACAAAATCACAGCAGTAGCCAGCAAAGGCGCATTCCAGTTGGAAACAATGGAAGGGAAAACGCTCCAAAACAACTGGAACGTTACTCGCCTCAAGTATTTCCACTTCTGAAAGGCGTCTCCCAAGTCGTACTCTTTTTCCCTTACCCGAGTTTTGTCCCAATTGGGTTTTCTCGGGGAGGTTTTTAACGAGGCGACAGAGGGGACACCTGGAGATATTTGAGAAGCAAGTTTATCGTATCAACCTCTCCTTACGACCTCCAGGCCGACATGATAAAGGGACTGGACTAGCTTGATCTCCAATGTATGAAAGGCTACGGCCATCTCCAATGTATGAAAGGCTACGGCCATCTCCAATGTAGGAAAGGCTACGGCCGTCTCCAATGTATGAAAGGCTACGGCCACCTCCAATGTATGAAAGGCTACGGCCATCTCCAATGTATGAAAGGCTACGGCCATCTCTAATGTAGGAAAGGCTACGGCCATCTCCAATGTAGGAAAGGCTACGACCATCTCCAATGTATGAAAGACTACGGCCACCCCCAATGTATGAAAGGCTACAGCCATCTCCAATGTGTGAAAGGCTAAGGACATCGCCGCCAACGGTCGACCTAGATTCGACTACGGTGAGTAAACGACTCGACGACAGTCGAAGTCACCTACATGGATAAGGCCATCGATTATATTATGGCTAAGGCCATCGCCGCCAACGGTCGACCTAGATTCGACTAAAGTGAGTAAACGACTCGACGACAGTCGAAGTCGCCTACATGGCTAAGGCCATCAATTATATTATGGCTAAGGCCATCGCCGTCAACGGTCGACCTAGATTCGACTAAGGTGAGTAAATGACTCGACGACAGTCGAAGTCGCCTACATGGCTAAGGCCATCAATTATATTATGGCTAAGGCCATCGCCGTCAACGGTCGACCTAGATTCGACTAAGGTGAGTAAACGACTCGACGATAGTCGAAGTCGCCTACATAGCTAAGGCTATCAATTACATTATGACTAAGGCCATCGCCGCCAATAGTCGACCCAGATTTGACTACGGTGAGTAAACGACTCGACGACAGTCGAAGTCACCTACACGGCTAAAACCATCAACAAAACTAAGGCCGAAAATAAAGGGTACAGAAAGAAAATAACAGCAAAAATATAACTTCCATTATAATCCAAAATTGCATATACAAAAGGACCCATTTACATCTCCAAATACAGCAAAACAAAATGAATACGAGTCCTAAGGGGCTTCGACATCCTGATCACCGCCTCCCGACAGATCGCCATCTCGTCCACGGCCGTCCTCTGCCTGATACGCCGCAGAGATCCAAGAGCCGGATTCCAGACGGTTGACATCTTCGGAGTTATAGCCCGCCCGGTCTGGGGAATCAGAACTATACCCACAAGTTTCACGAGCGACACGGACTATGCGCCGTTGCTCTTGAACCTCCGCCTCGGTGGCTCGACCCGCAGCTAAGAACTCCTCGAAGACGACCAATCTGGCCTCGGCGTATACCCACATATCATGCGCCTCACGACGCGTATCCTCATCAGGCCTTGACGCAGCAGTCCGCTTGAGGACTTCAATCTCAGCCGCCTTGGCATCGAGTTCGGAGGTCATGGCGGCAACCTTGATCCGCAAATTAGCAGCTTCCGCCGCTACCCCACGGCCAACCTCCAACTCTTCTTCTTTAGACTGGAGAAGAGTCTCCAACTCAATATTCCAGGCCAGGGCGGCCATCAGCTGCTCATCGATCTGCTCTAACTCGGCCACCCTCCGTTTCAGCTGGGCCTCCGACTGCTCCAGACCCTCACGGAAAACCCAAAATTCTGGGTCCTGCTTGAGTAGGTCCGCCAGCGCTTGATGCTTGACTCGGCACCACCGATATTTCTTTACCACCTTGTTAAGGTGGCTGCCTTCCTTTGCGCTCGCTGCCCCCTCTCTATCTCCAAAATGAGAGTCTAAAAAAGAGGAAAAGGATGAAAGGCAAGTCAGCATGCATCAAAATTTATTTATGATGCATGAAGAGAATCGAAAAATACCTGTAAGGCCGCACCGGCAACCCTCCGAGATAGTTCCCCGTCGCTAACCCCTCGTAACGTTTCACGCTCAGCGGCCGCACATAGCAGGGTCATATCCGCTGCGGCCTACTCGCTGTGTTGCAACAGGTTATACCCCCCCGGGATCAGAATTCGACGGTTGGATCTACCTACCGTCATCCCTACACGGGCCGGACCCCGCGTTGATGCTTCTGCATCTGCCTGGGCGACCTCAGGGCCCGCCCTCTCGGCATCATCATCCGCCTCCCCAACGGCAGCCGACGAGCCGCTCTCCGAAATACGTGTTGGCCTGGCGTCGAGAACAGCCCCCCTATGGGGAGCCGACCTCCCGGAACGGATGGCATCCGCCATAAAAACTGGCCTTGACTCCCGACGGGGCTCGCTCGCCCCTTCATCTGCCGTGGCTATCCCCTTGCCGGTTATCAACCGACGCCTTTTTCTTTCCGGCGTCTCCTCGCTCTTAGAAGTCTCCTCCACAGCCGAGGGGATGGCATCGAAGGAGTCGCTCCCCTCGCGGACGCCGCCATAGGCAGCGGTTGGGGAATCTCCGCGGCACCATCACTGGGCGAGCCGCAGGGTATGTATCCATCTTCAGAATCAGCCCCCGCCCCAGGTAAGATGACGACGCTCTTTTTTTTCTTCTTAGGGGCGCTCCGACCTGCCAACACGAACAAGTCAGGTAACATTTACGTAGGGAATCCCCAAACCGTAGCCAAAGAATTAACTGACGGGCCGTACTGTCGAAGAAATGCAGCCCAGGTACGGCACTCCTCCGCATAGGGTATTATTCTTTCCACCCACGATTTAATGTCATCAATGAGCTGGGGTGGAGAAGCCCTCGCTGCGAATAAAAAAGAAGAGAAAGAAAAACAAAGGTCACAATGGCCGTGTGGTCGAAAGCGCAAGCAGCACTGAAATCTACAAGTAGAAATACTTACGTTCTGGATTCCATCTTTCCGGGAACCCCTCAGGATTCGACACCAGGTGCTCTGTCCTGATGTAAAAATATTTACGCCAAAAGCGACAGTTGGGCTTATCATCGGCCTTAACGACCAAGCCCTTTGCGCCACGACCTTTCAACTGAAGCATGGTACCCCTCAGGTAACCAGCGCTGAACAACTGTAAGAGGTGGTGGACCGAGACGCTGCACCCAGCCCTGGCCGCATAAGTGGTCATGATACGGCACACCTTCAAAGTATAAGGAGTGAGCTAGGCCGGACACACATTGTAAAAACGGCAAAGCTCCTCCACCAGAGGGTAGACTGGAAGGTCGTAACCGATCAAGAACGGGTACTCATAGAAGGTGCAATATCCAGGCCGGTGCACATTGGCATAATCCGTCCCGGCCGGAACCATTTCCACGTGGTCCGGAATATGGTGCGTCTCTCGCAGATCATCTAAATGGGATTGTAGTAAAACGCTGTGCTCCCAGGGAAGATCAGGGCTTTTAGTTGGAAAATCCCTGCGAACGTGCCTCTCCTTCGGAAGGACATTGTCTACGCTGAGAGGAACAAGGGCCTTCTCTGCCTTTTCCCCTCCACCACCAGAAGATGGCGGAACCCTAGACGGGGCATTATCCTTGGCCTTTTTATTATTCTGTCCGCGTTTTGTCATGATTATACTACTTGAGAAACGAAGCGCTGACGATAGGAAGTGTGGTTTCAACAGAAGTGGGAGAGTCCCTAACGAAATAACGGTTACAGGAAAGAAAGGCAAAGGAGTGTATCAGAAAATACTTTTTAGAGGCTTGAAAGTGGGATCTGATCAAACCTCTCTCATACTTATAAGGATAAGTTGCACAGGAATCGAAGAGTCACGATTCAAAACGTGCGCCGGAAACTAAAACGTCACTTCATCCTCTGAACCGCCTCGGGGGCAAATATAATGATGATGCATACAGGCGATGACATCATTCCAAAAAGGAAGCCACGCGTCAGCGGCTCAACAACGTCATATATTTCACTTCATTCATATTGCCGCCCCTGGTCGAGGCCAAATTCTCCTAAGCCGAGGTTGGTATTTCCGCCCGTCGAAGACGCCCACCGAACGCGTCTCCAACGAGCGGAGGGACTAACTGTATAGGGTCAAATTTGACCCTCAGTATCTCTATGCCAGTGGGTACGCCCAATGAGTGTACGCCGACCAACGTAGCGGGTACGACTCGGCCGTGAGGACAAAAGCGACATCGTTTAGAACTCAGCGTCTACACTAGGGAGACATTACCTATCTTTGTAATTTTTTGATTCTTTCGAGGAAGGTCTCCTATTTTATAAAGGAGACCTCCACATTGTAAAAAGGGGATCGGATCTAATACAACTCTCTCATTTTTCTGGCTTTCCCTCTCTATATCTCTACCTCTCACGAAAATATCTTATTGGTAAACATTATCACTTTGCAATATCAGATCTACAACAATATTATCATCTTTGCATCTCTAGGCTTACTATATTTGATTACGATTTACCCCTTTTCTATTTTTGATTGTTTTATCGCTTACAAAGTATATCGTTAACTTTTGAGCCAAACATGTGTGTTTTTTTTGTCTTTTGATTTTTTAGAACAAAACACGAAGGAGAATAATGGAGATCTATTCTTTCGTTTGTGCTCTTTTTCTTTAGCAAAAATGAAGAAGAAGCCCGGAAAAGATGTGCGCCGCTTTTGGTGTTTTTCAGTCTAGGTCCTATGAGGCTGAGTGTTTTTTAGGGTGGGTAGTGCTAGAACGAACAACACACTAGCGACCAGACTTGCTACGCTAGTAGGGCTTGTGGGCAAAGCAAGAGATCTCGTAGGTTTTATTTTAGGTGTTAGATATTATATATAGGGGTAGAGATAGCTTAGGGGTATGGGCCTAGAAATTATGGGCTAGGTAATTGGGCCAAAGACTAAAAAAAATGGACTACAAGATTTATAAATACGGGATAAACCAACCTAAAACTAATTCCTCTTTCTAAAATTATGTACAATTATAATATAAAAATATAAAACTAATTTTAATTAATTGAACTAAACTATAAAACGTAAAATAATTTTTTTGTGTTTTCAAGATTATATAAAAATAAAGATAGGGTACTATTTTTGTATTTTTTTTTAAGATTAAAAAATGACTACAAAATATTAATAAACCTATTTTTTGTAATTTTTTGTTTTCTTGTAATAAAATAAAGTAAAAATTAGTTAAAATAACGCAATTAGGCCTAAATTAAATATTTACATGCTAAAATATAAAAGATCTTGGGGAGGGTCAAAAATCACATGTCTACAGCTGCCCCTCTTTGACTAGACTCTGATCTGAATCTTGATACTCGTTAGCTGTAGGTGTTGGTTCTTTCTTCAACTTTGGATCAAGGCTGGACATGCGAAGCTTGTGACTTCAATCATATCTTGAGCAGTCCGCGTCCTTCTCCACTTCAGCACTTTGAGTTCACTTCTTTTTTGTTCTTTTTCTTCTTTTTCTTTATTTTGGATTGAGACTCATTCTTTTGGTCATCTCGTATCTTGTGTCTCGAGGTAAAACCTGCTCAGACACCAAAACAAACAAGCGAACGAAAATTTCTGCCCCAGTTTTCACTAGGAAAATTTCGTGAGTTATTTGTAAAAAAAGTAGGAACTATATTTTTTTTTTTTTAAAAAAAGCAAATAAAATAAGGATTGCATTTATCTAGAAGGGGAAAGATCAGGGGATGGAGCCCTTTATCTAAAAATGTCAACTCAGGGATTGGAGCCCTAATGTTGGCAAAAGGCAACTAGGGAATGG